>NW_027181815.1:23781136-23836665 GCF_029961685.1 Aristolochia californica | reverse complement strand
AAATGGTACAAAAATTGAACATGCCCAACAAGATTTGTTAACTTGTGGAGCTTAATTAACGCCTTACGGTGAGTTGGTATGCAAATCATCAGAGTCAGTACAGTGCCCTAGTTTTCTCTTTATATTTGGGGGTATCGTTGTTAGGGTTATTATATCATGGAGAAGGATCATTAGTTATGGTTGAGAGAGTTTAGAGAATAACACTTCAATATGTGTGATTTCTCTTGTAAACTATTTCATTTTCATAGTGAATTACTACTGTAGAGGAAGAAAAGACATAGTCTCACCTTGAGATGAACCTATTTGATCTTGTGTTTTTTTATGCTTTTTTCTTTCTTCCTCTACGATTATTATTACTCTCGTTAGTTTTACATTAGGGCGTCTAATTCCTAACAAGTGGTATTAGAGCTTGGTTTATTATTGACAACAATGGCTGGCGGAGAAGGAACAATACTTGGAATTAACAATGGCTGGCGGAGAATTATAAATACTTGGAGGATGCAGATTGAAGATTATCTGTACATTAAAAAGTTGTAATCACCATTTTTGGATTTAAAACTAGAAGGTATGAACGATGATGAGTGAAATCTCTTTGATAGACAAATGTTGGGAGTAGTCCGGTTAACACTGTCGAAGAATGTCACTCATAATGTGGCGTCAGAGAAAACCACTATGGGAATGATGAAGATTCTGTCTAATATGTATGAGAAGTCTTCTGCAAATAATAATGTACATCTCATGAACAAACTGTTCAATTTAAAGATGTCTGAAAATACATTAGTGGCAAAGCATTTGAATGAGTTTAGCACGATTGTCAATCAATTGACCTCCATTCAAATTAAATTTGATGATGAAGTTCATGCCTTGATTCTTTTGGTGTCTCTTTCGAATTGTTGGGAACCTATGAGGGTTGCGGTCAACAATTTTGTAGGCAATGGGAAGTTGATCTTTAAAAATGTTTGGGATACCATTTTTGATGAGTAAGTTCGTAGAAAGGATTCCAGAGAATCGTCGACATCTAATTCTATCCTAAATGTATATACTAGGGGCAGGAACCTCGAGAGGAATTCCCAGAAGGGCAACAATAGATGGAAGTCAAGGAATGGAAGAAGCAAATCAAAATTCAGAAGGAATGTGGAATGCTAGAATTGTGGCAAGTTTGATCATATAAAGAAGAACTACAGAGCACTATAAAGGATAAAAAGAAAAAAGATGTTGCAAATGCATTGACTGAAGAAGTACAAGATGCTTTACTTTAGTTGGTTGATAGCCCTATCGACTCTTGGGTGTTAGATTTAGGAGCTTCTTTTTATACCACTATGCACTGCGAGATCATGGAGAATTATGTTGTTGGAGATCACAGGAAAGTGTATCTTGCTGATGGAGAACTTTTAGATATTGTTAGTATTGGTGATGTCAGTTTGAGGATGTCAAATGGGTTAGTGTGAAAATTTCAAGGTGAGACATGTACCAAAATTGATCCGTAATTTGATCTCGGTAGGGTAGCTTGATGATGAAGGTCATAATGTGACCTTTAATAGTGTTGATTGGAAAGTCACTAAAGGAGCCATGGTTGTTCTACGAGGAGTTAAAACTGGTACTTTTCCTCACTGCCAACAGAGACATGGTGGCAGTTGTTTATGCTATTACTGATCCTGATTTGTGGCATTACAGGCTCAATCACATGAATGAGAATGAAATAAAAGTGCTTTAGTCCAACGGGAAGCAATCAGAGTTGAAATATGTAAACAACAGTTTGTGTGAAAACTGTATTTTCGGTAAGCAGAAAAATGTTAACTTTTCTAAGGCTGAAAAGGAGTGACAGACAACAAAATTGGAGTTGGTTCATACAGTTGTGTGGGGAACTTCAACTGTTACCCTCCCTTGGTGGTTCTAATTACTATGTGACATTTATTGATAGTGCAAGCAGAAAAGTATGGGTTTATTGTTAAGTTATGGAGCCTAATCATCGCCATACACTGAGTTGATATGCGGATTGACATTCGCGATAAGGTCCACGATATGTTAGCTACTGTTTCATTAAGGGAAGTTTGGAAATTTCACTCTTGTAAAGAGGTTGCTCTAGTTTTCTCTTTATATTGGGGGGGTTGACTCTATTAGGGTTTAATGATTATCATCCGAGGAGCAACAGTTGCGGTCAAGAGAGGTTAAAGAAAAATGACACATGTAAGTGTGTGTGATCTCTCTTGTAAACTATTTAATCTTTATAGTGGATTACTATAGTCGCGAAAGACAGGACGTAGTCTCACCTTAAGGCGAACCTGTATAAATCTTGTTATTTTTTCATGCTTGTTTTTTCCTACTATGTTGATAATGGAATCAAGATGAAGAAGTTCATTCATAGAAAACCTCAACAATGAAGGTGCCATTTATAAAGACAGGTTGAGAACAAACTTTAAGAGCACAAGTAATGAAGCTAAGAGGTCTAAAGTGATTCAATTGAGAGATCTTCCAGTTATTGAGATGGAGAATATTGCTCAGGAAGACCAGGAAAACATACCCTGAGAAGTAAATCAGAACATTCCTGTGACTGAACTCAAGAGATCTACCAGAACTAGCACACCACCACAGAGATACTCCCCTGCTTTGAATTATAATTTGTTGATTGATAAAGGTGAACTAGAGAGTTATGAGGAAGTCGTTCAAGTTGATGAATGAACCAAGTGGGAGTTGGCCATGAGGGATGAGATGGATTCACTATTATCCAATCACACATGGTAGTTGACCGAGTTACCAAAATGGAAGAAGACCTTGCAGAATAAATGGGTTTACCGAATAAAAGACGAACATGATGGCAACAAGCAGTACAAGGCAAGACTACTTGTAAAGGGCTTTAAAAAAAAAGAAGGTATTGACTACACTGAGATTTTATCCCTAGTAGTGAAATTAACTACTATTAGAACAATGCTTGGAGTAGTGGCAAATGAAGACATGATGCAACCACAGGTTTTCAAAGCACAAGGAAAGGGGAAAATAGTGTGCAAACTTCAAAAGAGCTAGTATGATCTTAAACATGCTCCGGGAAAATGGTATAAGAAGTTTGACATCTTCATGATTAGTATTGGTTTCTTGAGGTGCCAAATGGATCATTGATGTTATAAGAAGAACCTTGATGACTCACATATCATTCTACTGCTATATGTTGATGACATGTTGATAGCAAGTGCTTGCAAATAGGAAATAGATAAGTTAAAAAGGGAATTGTCCAAGAAATTTGCAATGAAGGATTTGGGTGCTGCAAAACAAATCCTTGGGATGAGGATTACTAGGGATACTGATGTCTTGAAACTGTCACAAGAAGAATATGTGAAGAAGGTGCTAAGAAGATGATGGAAAACCAGTGAGTACTCCTTTGGCTAGTCACTTTAGGCTATCTAAGGAGTTGTCACCTTCTACAAAGCAGGAGTGAGCCTACATGGCCAATGTGCTTTATACTTCTACTATTGGCAGTCTCATGTATGCCATGGTGTGCACTTGGGCAGATATAGCTCATGCAATGGGATTTATGAGCAGATATATGAGAAGTGGATTCCCAAGTAAACAATATCGGGAAGTAGTGAGTTCTAAGGTATTTGAGAGGCATTACAGACTCAGCTTTATGTTTCAGAAAGTCAGACTTGGGATTACAGGGTTATGTAGATGTTGACATGGCTGGAGACATTGATGGCATGAAGAGTACAATTAGATATGTATACACATTGGGTGGTATAACAGTTAGTTGGGTCTCTAAGTTGCAGAAGATAGTTACTCTTCCCACTACTGATAATATGTAGTAATTTGCTACTTAACACAACATCTCTGATGAAATAATAGTTAACTTGTATGTGTTTCATCATTTCATGGAAACTTAGATTGTTGGTAATAAACATCGTAGTTTGATTATCACATCTCATCTCCATAGGTGTTTTCATAGGAAATCTAAAATTTTCTATCGATGATTTTACCCACTTGAGCTCACAACTTTAGAAACTGGCCACAACTATTTGCTTTTTACTTCTCCATGTTACTAGATTTTCTCCAACAAATATCCAAAAACCCCCTTAGCTTTGAAACTACTCTAGGTTTCTATAACAAACCCTTTCCTAGAGACTATTTCAAAAATCTCAAAATCCTATAGATTGTTGCACGATGTACCATTCTAGGAGACTCCACAAATTGACATACCACACTAACGTCAAAATATATGTTTGGTCTGATGATAGTAACATGAGACAATTTACCAACAATCTTATAATATTGAGATTTATCCTATAATAACAGACTTTGTTGTAGGTACAATTCTAGTCTTAGTTCCATAGGGGTATCCACAAATTTGGTTCATAGCACCTAGTTTCTTGCAACAAATTTGTCGCATATTTTCTTTATGAGAACATCTCTAGGTCGACAATGAGCTACCTCAATACCAAGAAAAACTGCAAAGTTCTTAAATCCTTGGTCTAAAAATATGTTTAAAAATGATGTTTCATATTTTTAATTCCTTGTACCTCACTTTCTGATAAGATAATATTATCAACATACACCAGACTACATACAAAACCAAACTCTACAACAACTTTATTGATCTTGTCAAACCACACTATAGGGCTCTACTTAAGACCATAACTTGCTTTCAAAGTTTAGAAGCTCTCAGACTCTCCCCTTAAGCAACATAGCCACGCAATTGCTCCATAAAAACTTCCTCATTCAGATCCTCTATAAAAGTATACTTTTTTAACATCAAGTTGGAATAATGGCAAATTTTGATTAACGACCACAAAAATTTAAGATATGTACTGAATTAAGACGAGCGAGAAAAAAATTCAATATAATCCACACCATATTTTTTTGTATAACCTTTTCTTACTAATCAGGCTTTATATCTATTAATAGTTCCATTAGAATTATACTTCACAGTATAATCCCAATGACAACAAACAGCTTTAGCACCCTCCAAAAGATTATACAACTCCCATGTACCCCAAATTGCAAGGTAGCCATCTCCTCATCCCACTTCTAACACCACTATTAGGTTGAACCTAGTTTTATCCCAAAATGACTAGCCGCTTAAGTGACCTATTGCATAATCTTATAATCCATTGTTTTCTATTCAGATTTCTCAATGTGGTACTTGTTCCCACTTTACACTTTCCTTCATGTCTATGCTTACACTTAACAGGTCTATGATGTGTTGATAAGAACCCACTTGTGAAAGGTCTTTATCTTTTCTTAAAAGTGCAAAGAAGATTTAAAAAAGAAAGGTTAAGAGGGTTGAAATAAGAGAGAAATAAAGTTATGAAGAGGGAGAGAGAGAGAGAGAGAGAGAGAGAGGCAGCTAGAAGGAAAAGAGAGAAGAGGAGAGGAGAAAGGAGAAGAGAAGTGCTAGAGCACAAATTTGAGAGGGCAGCAGAGACGAGAGATTTCAGAATATGCTTGAGTGATTTTTTTTTGCAACCATCAACCCTATTTATAACATTATTTGGGAAACTCCATAATCACTAGGATTACATAGCTCAAGGAGAGATTCTAGGGAACTGAAAGGATTACATCAATCTAGGGAGATTCTATAATTGAAAGATTATATCTATTAAAGATAAATCTAATATGGTAAGGTCTTATCTTATCAAGAAGAGGGGCCATTTTTCCATTTTAGCCCTCATGCCCCATGCCCCTTGGGCATTTTCTCTTTCTACCCTTAGGTCCCACACCCCTTCTTTCTTGGAGGTGGTACTTTTTTATTTTTTGGTGGCTTCTCTTCTTATTTTTCTTCTTCTATTTTTCTCCTCTACTTTTCTTCTTTTCTTGTTTTTTTCTTTCTGGATAATTTTGGGTTTCTATCATTCCTCTCTTCTTGAGTATCAACCTAGTCCTCAAGGATGAAAGCCGACAAGTCATAGAAGGAAATCCTCCTCACGCGTCGAAAGTGGCGTTCCCTAGATTTTTTAGAAAACCAAATTAAATTACCACATTTACTCTTAAGGTGGTGTCCGTTAGACTTTTTAAAAATAAACGCGCACCCCCCCCCCCCCCCCCCCCCCCCCCCGAATTACAATTTTTACTCCATTACTAACTTGATATATGTGTGATTTTACTTACATTGGGGTTTAAAAATGTGTGATTTTACTTACATTGGGGTTTTTTTACTTTGGGGTTTAAAAATATGTCACCCCCCCCCCCCCCCCCCCCCCCCCCCCACCCCACGAATTACAAAATTTTCTCCACTCCATTACTAACTTGATATATGTGTGATTTTACTTACATTGGGGTTTAAAAATAAATGTCACACCACCCCCCCCCCCCCCCCCCCCCCCACGAATTACAAAATTTTCTCCATTGCTAACTTGATATATGTGTGATTTTACTTACATTGGGGTTTTATCATCGTGTCCACTACATACAAACAATTTGGCTCTCACCACACAAATCCCATAATAAACAAATAACCTAGGGATTACACTGTAGGTCTCAGCCCACGGACTCGACCTACTCTGATACAACTGAATGAATGGTCAATAACAAGCTAGATAATCGGTCAATTAGAGGAGAAGATGGATCAACCGTTTTATCTCCAGGGATATTGTTCTACATGATCAATGAATCAATCAATCAACCTATCAATCAACAACTATATCCTCAAGAGCACCATAGTGCTTGATTGATCAAGAGCTGAACCTTATTATTTCTTTTCTATATAAAATATGCCAGCTACCAGAAATTGTGGAAGATAAAACAAACGATTTACTAGCCTGGCCTATCAAAACTATTATGTAAGAAAAATCCCTTTACAATGAGTAATCCTCTAGAGTAGAAAGGCACAAATGAAGCGATGCCACATGGATGCCACTACTCTGTCTCTATCACTAATATGGAATGAATGACTATACGAAGGGGTCATCTTCCTCCTTTCTCCAACATTTCCCACACTCTATCAATAGTCCTAGGACACCAGTCTCACACCAATTAGACCAATGCTCATATTTATGTTAAGAATCTTAGGAGAAGATAGATATGTGGTATGATACATCCTAATGGTACACTTAGGAATATGAAAATCGATGTTGTACATGCTTGATGGGATGTTGTAAGTTACATTTATTTGAAGTATATGACATAGATAAATTTGAATTAGATAGATAAGATAAAATTTTAAACTGAAAATTATAATATTATAAATATTTATCGACAGTAGGTCTGATAAATTTGCCTACATTGTAGGAAAAATATGAGAGGTTTACATTAAAGTGAAGTTTTTTGAAAGAGGGAATGGAGGTTGGGCCTAAGTCAAGCTTTTCTTTTATGAGAAAAGTCACTTTACTTAGAAGAATGATATTACTTCTTATATTTATAATAATGTCATTATTAATTTTATTAAAACTAAACTCACATCAAACCAGTAAAATTATTGGTTTTGATCTATACAGGTTGGATTGTGATCAATAATAAATTGGACCAAAGTGGGATGTTACCATTAGATTAATTATATATATTGAATTTCATTAATTTTTAGTACAATCTAATAGATTGGTAAGTTGGTATGACATTTTTCATGTAAGTGTTTAGTCTACACTTTCAATCCTCCCTCCAACAAAAATTTATTCAAGTCTCTTGCATCAATTATTGAATCGAACCTATCTAATCTATGGTAGACTGGACCAAACACTCGGGTGATCCGATTTTGAGGTAAATCTGATTTTTGTCTAAATAAGAACTAGAAAAGGATCCGATTCTTGTTTAACCTGATTGAACCAGTTGATTTGGTCCAGTTTTGACAACATTGATCATTATCTCCATTCTATCATTAAGCATGAGATAATAACTAGGTGTTGAATATATAAGAATGAGTCAATTTTAAAAAAAAAGTCATTCAATTCAAGTTTAACTTTTAAATCAAAGTTTGGATGCACCTAAATTTATAACAACTTAAGTCCATATCTTTTTCTTTTAAAAAAATTTACAAAATAAAAATATTAAAAGTAATAATTTCAATTACTTTGAAATTTTAAGTATTTATCCATAAATTTAACTATGCATAATAAGTGAAGTCTTTTAATATTTAGGTAAAAAGAATAAAATTCATAGAGATTTCCTGATAAATTTGAGAAGTGATTAAGGATATTATTATTGTTTATTTATGCAGTGAAATAAAATATATTTCAATAATAAGTGTTCTATAAATGTTTATCCTAACCATGTACAATCCAAACTAAAAATACCTTGAATATAAGAATTGACGACTATATAGTAAAGTTACTGAGTATGAACGTTGATTTAGAAATGGAATGTTGAATGCGAAAGAGGTTCGTGAGAAAGATAACTTTAGAATGAGAATCTCATTATCTAATTGAAAAAACCAAAAAATTATAAAATAAAAAAATTTAAAAACTTCATATAGGAAATATAAAAAATACATAAATAGAATAACTTATTGTTTTCATATGAATCCTTTCTCTTGGCAGGAGTTCTTACTCAAGTCTGTTTATGTAAGACATTTTATATGAGCTTGACACTTGCTATAGCTGTCACAATACCATTGTAATTCCTCTCACCAACCTTTTAGCTAATGGCAAGTAATTTAAGGTGGGGGACCCTTGAGGAGAGGAAATGGATGTTGTTAGTTGATTCAAGTGTAAATCAGTGGTTTGATTACTAAATGGGAAGAATTCCTAAAAGAATTCAGACTTTCCTCAGTCATTGGGATCCAAATGAATGAATGAATTTAATCCCATTGCAATGATTTCAGTCAATGAAATGCTTTGCATAACCACCTCTGATTTTAATATAATTTTATGATTACAGAACTAGAAAAAGTAGTTTATGGGCTATCTAAAGTAGGGAGAGAACCTATTCTTCCTCAGTAAGGGTGGTCACAATGGCTCAGACATGAGAATGGGAACAAAAGTGATCAATAATGCCAAATTTTACAGTTTTTAAACAGCATAAGATCCTGCATCTTCTTCCTATATAAGCAGCCATTGGCAAGCATAGCAAAACTGCAAACCAATCAATCCTCCTCCATCTCTCTATCCTTCTTATTTCCGGATAACGAAGCCGGCAGCATCAGGTGGAAGGACAGGTACAAAACCCCATTAAAGTTCTTTCAAGCTTTTTCTCATTTTGTTTACCTTCATCTGACAACTATCCCAGTTTTTTTTCCTCCTCTTCTCTCTCTTGCTGCTGAGGTTTGTACCCAGAATTAATTCTACTTGTTTTTTTGCTCTTTTCTCGTCTTCGACTCTTCGTCTCATTAAAGAGATATTTGAAAGGCGGTCATCGACATAAATGCCTGGTCATGTCTTGCAGAATCTGAACCACGTGGTTTTTCTATTCATGGCCTTTCTTCTTCCTGAGTAATTGTCGACCTTCGTTTGTATTTATTCCCCCTTCTTCCCTTCCATCTGCGGGAGACTTTTGATTCCCCCAGTTTTCTACTGATTTTCTCTTCTCTTGAAAGAGACAGAGTCCAGTGTGTTTCTCTGCTGTTCTGTCTGCGGAATTTAATTTCTCATCTTGTTCAACTGGGTGTTGTTATGTACACAGAACCTGCAACTCTCTTGGTTCTCTGTGTGCCTTGGGAGTTGTAACTGGTCTTGGGCTTTTGAGTCAATCTACAGCTGCTGTAAATACTGAAACTTATCACAAGAGCATTCAAGGCTCCAAATTTCTCACATCATCTCCCTTTTTTGGTGTTCTGGTTTTATCCATTACGAAGATGGGTATGGGAGGTGAGAGTGGAGTCGTCGCCATCGATGTGCAGCAGCAGTGTGGAGCTTCCAAGTGTTTCGATGAAGATGGGAGGCTTAAGAGAACTGGTGAGAAGCCCCCCTTTTATTTTTTTGTCTCCTTGATTTCTTTCAGGAATTTCTTCAAATACCTTTAGATTTTTCTGGTTCTTCGTTTTGGCCGAGTACAACTTAAAAAGGGATTTCGCCTGGTGGTTGCAGGGAATTTCTGGACGGCAAGTGCCCACATAATAACTGCCGTGATCGGCTCCGGCGTGCTTTCGCTGGCATGGGCCATCGCACAGCTGGGATGGATTGCGGGTCCTGTATCTATGCTCCTCTTCTCTTTGGTCACCTACTACACTTCGACTCTCCTGGCCGAATGCTACCGTGCCGGCGACCCTGTCACCGGCAAACGAAGTTACAGCTACATGGACGCTGTCCGTAACAATTTTGGTAATCCGTCTTGCTTCTGAAGTGGTTAATTATCTGCTGGCTTCCTGTGTGACAGATGAAACGCAAATAGCTTAAATGAGCTGATCCATGTTTTAATTTCAGGTGGAATCAAGGTGAAGTTTTGTGGACTCATCCAATATCTGAATCTGTTCGGTGTCGCCATTGGCTACACAATTGCAGCTTCAATTAGCATGATGTGAGTTCCGTTTCTTGTTTCTGAACATTACTGGTTCGGTTTCTTGTAAACGTAAATTCTGAAGCAATATTTCTCAAACTTGAGCAGGGCAATCAAACGTTCGAATTGCTTTCACGAGAGCGATGGGAAGAACCCATGTCAAATGTCCAGCAACCTGTTCATGATTGGCTTCGGCGTGGCCGAGATAATGTTGTCTCAGATCCCAGACTTCGATCAGCTTTGGTGGCTTTCCATTATTGCAGCCGTCATGTCCTTCACATACTCCTCCATTGGATTAGCTCTTGGAATTGCGAAAGTTGCAGGTAGGAACTGTTCCCCCAGTCAATAAACTAAATCCGTGCATCGAATCTGGTTGATCCAAATAACTAGTTTTGAACTGAAAGATCTCCTCTGCGAACAGAGACTGGAAGTTTCGGAGGGAGTCTCACTGGCATAAGCATCGGTTCAGTCTCGCAGGCTGAAAAGATCTGGGGAAGCTTTCAGGCTTTCGGGGATATTGCTTTCGCCTACTCATTCTCAAACATCCTCATAGAAATCCAGGTACTATATAAACATTGCCGTGATCTGATTTACCGAATCGACCCATGAACAAGACGATCACATTTTCTAAAATTCGACAGGACACGATCAAGTCTCCTCCATCAGAAGCAAAAACCATGAAGAAGGCCACCCTTTTCAGCGTTGCAGTCACCACAGTTTTCTACATGCTGTGCGGGTGCATGGGCTATGCGGCCTTCGGAGACGAAGCCCCCGGCAATCTACTTACCGGCTTTGGCTTCTTCAACCCCTATTGGCTTCTTGACATTGCCAATGCTGCTATTGTTGTCCATCTGGTTGGAGCATACCAGGTGTTCGTGCAGCCACTCTTCGCATTCATTGAAAAGTGGGCGGCGGAAACATGGCCCAAAAGCAGGCTCATATCCGAGGACATCGCGGTGCCCATCCCCTGCTACAAAACCTTCAACCTGAATCTCTTCCGGCTGGTATGGCGGTCAGCCTTCGTCGTCCTCACCACCGTCATCTCCATGCTTCTCCCCTTCTTTAACGACATCGTGGGCATCCTCGGGGCCCTGGGGTTTTGGCCGCTCACCGTCTACTTCCCGGTGGAGATGTACATAGCAGAGAAGAAGATACCCAAGTGGAGTAACAGATGGGTGTGTCTCCAGATCCTCAGCCTGACCTGTTTGATCATCTCCATCTGCGCCGCCGCCGGCTCCATTGCTGGAGTTGTCCTTGATCTCAAGATTTATCGACCCTTCAAGACAACCTACTGATTGATGGATATAGACATCCGAAGGAGAAGAATTCTTTGTTAAGGAGAATGTGTTCTTAGGAGGGACGTGAATTCGACGCCGACCATGCACTGGCCATGGATCATTCACTTCTGTGGATTGGACGCCGACCATCCAAGATTTTATGCTGTTGTTTAATTACTTCTTTACTCATTCAGTGCTATCTGCTTATGCTATAAACCGTAAAATAATACTAATTTAAAATGTTAAAAATAATATATTATTTGATAACTGTATATATGAATAAATTATAAACATGGTTAAATAATTATTTAAAAATAAAAAAATGTTTCAAAAAGAAAATAAATTATAAGAATTATAAGTTTGACATAAAATGTTATAAAATATAAAAAATAATATATTGTATCTTTAATATGCCGAAATTAATTTTTGAATTAAAAAAAGAAAATTAATAAAAATTATTCAAATACGAAGTATTTTATATTGCATCGAAAAGAAATAATAATTTCAATCTGAAATGTAGTACAAAATTAAAAAAATTATGGAGAAAGTCGTATTTATAATCAAATGAAACAATAGTTAAATGGTTAAATAAAATTTACTATTTATTTTACTATAAAAAATAAATATTAAAATTTAATAGTTAAAATAGAGATTATTAGTTAATAATAAATATATTTTGAAAATATAAATTAAGAAAATAATGGAATAGTGAATGATTTTTTAAATGTGAAAATTAAAATTAGCAATAGAGAATAAATAGGTAAGAATGTAGAAAGGGAAATAAATAAGTAATTAATAAAAAAATAAGATCATAAAAAATATAATATATAAAATTTAAAAAAATCAGCATTAGTAAAGAAAATAAACAAATAAATTAATTAACAACGTAATTAAAATAATAAATAACATTTTAATATATATATACATATATAAATAAAAATAAATTAAATTAAATTTAAAATATTCATTTAAAAATTGTCCTCATGCCAAATCCATATCGGTTTTTGGACATCACCCCAACCCTGCCTTGCACGGTTAATTAAATAGTAACACCATCCTTGCATTTAGTGGTGTAGAGTTGGGCCAACTTATCTGTGAAACCTACCTTATTGCCATCCTTACCTCGCTCTTTAACCTTCACATTAACAAATTTAAAATAATTTTGTACATAAAATGCGCTAACTTACAAAAGGACAGTTGATAAGAAGGATAATGAGATTGAGTTAGGGACTGGGGAGATAATGTTAGGGGTTTTTAAGCTTTCATATTTAGTAAAATGAAAATTATAACATTATTTATAAATATTCTTGGGTAATTGGGTACAGAATAATCATTAATAATAGGCTTTTATTAAATAAATAATAAATAGGTACAATTACCCAATTGTTTAATCTAGTAAATATTTTTACTACATATCAAATTGTAAGAGGTCGAAAGTGATTGCTAATTAGGTAAATTGGATAAAATTGCTAATCCTAGGAAGAGTCACTTCTATTTTTTTCTCTTTCACTCTCTTAAGTCACATTAACTAGCAACGTCTATTTTTTATTTAATGAGTAATATAAATTTTTAACAATATTTTAACTAATCCTCTTTATAGGATTGTTTTTACAAATCTATTTAGTGACTCATCAACTCATCCCCATGAACCCTAGGATGGATTTTTAACCCATTCTCTCATTGTAACCCCCATTAGGAGGACCTAATGAACCCCATCCCATTCTTTTACCATCTATAAACTCACTTAAATCACTTAAAGTAATTTAAGAGATAATTATGTTCGTAATATATATATATATCATGGTTTAGGTCAAGTTTTTAAGGCTAATCATGTCCCCGTCATAACCTTGCTCAAATTTTATGGAAAATTCATTCTAGTGTGGTGGGATACATCCATCTCGACATTAGGAAGTCATGTTGAGGTAAGTTCCTCTTCAACCTACACTATCTCATCTAGGGACGATGAGCACCACGGTGCATAGCATAGGTTTCCCACCACATAGAGCTCCCATCATATGTTGAACTGAGGCGAGGGGGCTCGAGCTAACTCCTCAAAAGGTGTGGAAGTGGCCTTCTCCCCATTTGAAAGGGGGAGTCCCCTTGGTCCTTCTTGTCTGTGTATTTATGTTTGTGTTAGTCCTAAGTTCATCTGAGTTAGGAGCGCCCATTTTTAACTAAATCATCAAATTTAAAATGAATAATTTAAATTTTATTTTTTCTTAATGTAAATTTATTTCTTATCTAAATTATTGTATCAGATATGTCCATGAACCCAAAACTCGTTTTTTTTACAAGACCATTATGTTTTTTTAATCCTCATCACATCCCACTAACACAACTTTTGAAATCTTCAGATTTAGGGTAAGTTCACTTACCACCAACTTTTTAAATTTATGAAATTCAAAAAGTTTCCATGAATCTAAGGATTTATAAATCCTCCTTAAATCTTTTTTTCTCAATGTTTACGTAAGTTTTACCAAATACAAGGAAAAGTTGATTTCCCACCACATAGAGCTCCCATCATATGTTGGACTGAGGCGAGGGGCTCGAGCTAACTCCTCAAAAGGTGTGGAAGTGGCTATCTCCCCATTTTAAAGGGGGATTCCCCTTGGTCCTTCTTGTCTGGAGATTTCATGAAGATTTAGCATAACGTGAGTCCACTTTATTCTCAACTTTTCAATCGTACAAATATACATGCTACTAGATCTTGTGGAGTCTAAAATTTTTTATAGCACCATGTTATGGTATGCCTTCTTTGAATATTCAACCAAACCCACACTCCTCACTAAGTTTAAGCATCTTGCCTTCTACTTGGGTCCTTAATATATCCGTGTTTATGACCTATGTCAACTTTCAATTCCTTATTCCTAGCAAAAAAAATTCCATGTACTTGTATTCCTTTATAGAAACATGGCCGTGTTGATTGTTCAATGATATCCTTACCCCTCATTATAGATGAGCCACAATATTTCCAGATTTTATATAGTAATTTTTTTACTCATACACACATACCCTTGTTAATTTTCCAATAAGGTCCTTATGGTTGTATACTTGTATTCCTTTATAGAAACATGGCCTTGTTCATTGTGCAATGAGATCCTTACCCCTCATTATGGATGAGCCACAATATTTCCAGATTTTATATAGTAATTTTTCTACTTATGCACACATTCCTTTGTTGATTTTCCAACAATGGTCTTATGGTTGTGTACTTGTATTCCTTTATTGAAACATGGCCTTGTTGATTCTTCAATGAGATCCTTACCCCTCATTATAGATGAGCCACAACATTTCCAAATTTTATATAGTAATTTTTCTACTCACACACACATACCCTTGTTGATTTTCCAGCAAGGTCCTTATGGTTTCTTTTCACATACGCATACCCTTGTTGGTCACCCCACAAGGTCCATGTGGTTATCTTACATAGATACATATCCTTGTTGATTTCCCAACAAGGTCCTTATGGTTTCTTTACACATACACATACCCTTGTTGGTCGCTCATCAAAGTCCTTGTGGTTATTCTACATAGACACATTCCCTCGATGAGTTCCCAACAAGGACCTTATGGTTGCTTTACACATACACATATCCTTGTTGGTCGCCCAACAAGGTCCTTGTGGTTACCTTACACAGACGATTGTTGGTCACCCCACAAGGTCCTTGTTTCTCATTGTAGATGAGGCACAATATTTTCAGAGTTAGACTTAATAAGTCCATAATTATAATACTAGTCAATCCACATCCCTCAATCAACGTCCTAGAAGAGGTCTTGATTCCCCACTTGGTGTGCCAGTGAAGTCTGCATCATCTTGTTAGTGTCCTGTAAGGTCCATATAATCCTTCTCTAGACAACCAGGCAAGGTCCAAGCTCCCCACTATAGTTGAGGCACAATTATTTTTCCTCTCTTGGTCACCCAATTGAGACCTGAATTCCTCTATGTAGATAAGGCACAATATTTTTCCTCTCCAAGTTGCAGTTAGGGCACAATTATTTTGTAAGCATATGCATAACCCCATATGCCAAGGGTCTGAATCTTACAATTGGTTTTCAAAAGAAGTCAAAGGTTCCACACTCTTATTACTAAGTAAGGTCAATTATGACCATCCACTTGAGTCTATTACGTCACAGTTCTAGTCCCGAATGTTTTTGTTGAATTTATAGAAAAGTGAAATACTTCATTGACATCAATGACTAGTTGTAATCAGAGTACATGAACCTCTATTTATAATAGAGGAAGGTAGTAGAGTCCAATTACAATAAAATTACCCTTGTCCCAATTACACCCAAACTCTAGCACTTAAGGTAAGTCCTAACATAATTAGGTAACTCAATATTGATAAAAGACAAATATAACTTAAACTAAAACTCTTCTTGGTCGTGACCCTAAGATAAAAATACTTTTGTGAGTCCTTCTTGATCTTCCAACTAATGTGATAAGGATGCCAATTTTTGGTAATCATTGTGGGTCCTACTTCTTATGGGCTTGGGCCCATCTTGTGGGCATTCCTTGGTCATGTGACCCATCTTATAATAATCTTACATATGTGGGCCTTCCTTGGTCGTTTGGGCTTGATCTTATCTTCCAACACTCCCCCTCAAGCTGGGGGTGAGAGAACAACATGAACTCCCAGCTTGCTGCAAATGATGTATAAAATAGTTTTGTATAAAATGGCTCATCTTCCAATATGCCTTCATCTTCCAACATTCCTCCTCACTCTATTGTGTCCTTCCATGAGGCCTTGCGGCATTATAAGTGAGAGTAAAAATCACTTCTATCCGGTAAGTCATTGCTTCATACTCCAGTCTTAATGTTGGATGTAGGGCACACTCCACTGTTATCGGTAGTATGTCTATCACCACCGTGTCCCTCCACAGGATAACGACTCTCAAGTGGTAGGAGACATAAAAGCCATTACAGGAGGGGGATAACATAGATGTAATCATAAGTTCCTCTGTCATGAACTTCCAACCACAAATAATTTTCATCTTTTTGACGGGGATGAAGTTCCTCCGTCGTGGACTCCCAACCACAAATAATTTTCATCTTTATGATGGGGATGAAGTTCCTCCGTCATGGACTCCCAACCACAAATAATTTTTATCTTTTTTATGGGGATGAAATTCCTCCGTCATGGACTCCCAACCACAAATAATTTTTTATCTTTTTGACGGGGATGAAGTTCCTCCGTCGTGGACTCCCAACCACAAACAATTTTGATATTTTTGACGGGGTAAAATAAATGATGACATGAGGCCACCTCTTATTCAATAATAATGTCCCCAAAGAGACATAATAGCTACAATTGAATATAACACAGACCATCTTCCAACACATATAACATGAACCAAATAGTAAACTTTGTCAAAGAACCCATGAAATAATCCGATATAAAAATTTCTTCTTTGATGCACAAGCTTCATCTTTTGTGCTCCCCCTTTCTTGAATATTTTGGTCATATAAACTTATCCACAACATAAGGAATAAAATACCTCTCTCTTGTTCTTCTTCTACTTCTTCCCCTCAAGCTGGGAGGTAATGGCAGTGATCCCAGCTTGAACCAAATATCATAAAAGTAGAAATAATACCAAATAACAGAGAGTTTTAAATAAGCCCTCAAACCAGGGAGAAGTGAGATATTTTCCTGATATATCAACTCAAACAGTGATGCAAAACAATCGGCATAAATTCGGATTTTTCAATACAACAGGGTACCATCATAACCTTTGATTCTTCCAATTTGAATATATATTATAATATAGATCAGATTGACATAAAATTTTTTCCTTATGAAACTAGACTTCAATATATTTCATCTAAGTATAACATCTCTTCATAAAATATAATTATTAGAAGATAAATAATCTGATAGGTTTTGGTCTCTGTTATCTGACTGAACTAAGTTCTGTTTCTCCTGTTTTTCTAGAACGACCAATGACTCTTCCAAGATAAATATCTTCTTATAAAAAAATCATACCGAGAATTGGTTGAATAATTAAGAAAATAGACTTACTTATCTTTCGTTTGATATATAATTCTCCATATAAAGTCTCTTTATTTATAGCATAAAATACTCCAAAATTGATGCTTTATGCTGCCGTTCGAACCTCTTTTTCAATCTGACCTTTCTTGCTTCAAATATCGATTTCTTTTTGTAGATAAATCAGATAAAAAATTGGTTGAATAGGTAAAAGAATAGACTTAAAAATATTTCTTTTGATATATATTTATTCATATAAAGTCTAGTTATTGAGAGTAAAACATACCTCGGAAACTGAAGCTTTCTGCTGCTGCTCGAACCACTTTTGTAATATGACCTTTGCTCATGTAAACATCAATATCTCTCTGTATATAACTCCGATTGGAACAACTAGGTTTTATTTTTAAAGTATACTCAAATATATTTCCGTCAATATATAATTTTCATTATAAAAGTTTACTTACAAGGTAAAAAATGCAAAGCAATCTACGGGTGTAGGGACTGAAAAAAATAACTACGAACCTAGACCTAGGGTTTTGGGTTTAGAGAAAAGGATCACATTACCTTCGTGAATTGACCAAGTCAACTCACAGAAGTTGTTCTGATACCATGTTGAATTTATGAAAAAGATAAATACTTCATTGACATCAATAACTTGTTGTAATAAGAGAACATGAACCTCTATTTATGATAGAGGAAGGTAGTAGAGTCCAATTACAATAAAACTACCCTTGTCCCAATTACACCCAAACTCTAACACTTAAGGTAATTCTTAACATAATTAGGTAACTCAATATTGATAAAAGACAAATATAACTTAAACTAAAACTCTTCTTGGTCGTGACCCAAAGATAAAGATACTTTTGTGAGTCCTTGATCTTCCAACTGATGTGATAAGGAAGCCAGCTTTTGGTAATCATTGTGGGTCCTACTTCTTATAGGTTTGGGCCCATCTTGTGGGCCTTCCTTGGTCATGTGACCCATCTTATAATAATCTTACATATGTGGGCCTTCCTTGGTCGTTTGGGCTTGATCTTATCTTCCAAAAGTTTTATTTACTATCATTACATATACTAGCAGAAGACACTAAGAATATATGCCTAGTTTTCAATATTGTAGATAGTAATTACCTTATTCCAAGACATAAGATGTACTACTAATCCATAACTTTCACTTATTGTCATAAAACAGTAGTCAAATGTCTCATCCAACACAAGATTAACAACCTAATCATTCCACATTTCCAATTTTTTTATACACTATCATTAGCACTTATGGGTATACCTATGTTAATTTCTAGGGTCTTCTTCACATAATAATAACAAGGGATTACAAGAAGAGAGAAGAGAAAGAAGAAAGGAAAAGAGGAGAACTCTAGCTCATGGAGAGGCTAGGATGAGAAACCAAGGGAGAGAAAGAAGATAGAAAAAGTGGAGACAAGAGGGAGCACAAATTTGTACTTTAGAGGATGGAGCTTAATGCTCTTCCCCATGCCTTGAGGCTCTATTTATAGTTTTAAGATGGTGTTTACCCTTAGGGCTACATCCTTCAAAAGAAAAAAATACATGAGAGTACATACACCTGCTTGTATTATCACAACTTTATGCCATCTTTATAGAAGTTTCCCTAAGTTACTAACCATGCCACCTTGTGCCTTATTTACCAACCATGCTCTCCTTTTAATACTCCCCCTCAAGATGGTGCATAAACATAATAATTCCTTATTTTTGTACATGTATCATGAATAGTTGTTGCTATTACTACTTTGAAGATATCTACATGTTGGTTTTTTTATGGGATATAGTGCATGGTGAGGTCTCGAACTTGTAGCATCTCTCTGATAAAGTGGCAGTCAATTTTGATATGCTTGGTCCTTTCATGAAATATTGGGTTTGTAGCTATGTGAATTACTGCTTGATTATCACAATCTAGTTGCAATGATTGTTTACAAGAGAAACCTAGTTCCAATAATAAGAATTTTATCCATATCATTTCACTTACTACATGGGTCATGGCTCAGTATTCTACTTCTACACTTGATTGAACTACGACTATTTTTTTTACTCCACCAGGTGACCAGATTGCCACCTACTATTGTACAATACCTTGAAGTGGATTTTTTACACTAAGTGATCATGTCCGGTCTACATCAACAAACCATTCTATTTTGATGTGTCCATGGTTTTTGTATAATAGTCCTTGTCTTGGATTCCTTTTTTAGGTATCTAAGGATTCTCTCTAAGGCCTGCTAGTGTTCGAGGTTGATGCATCAACTGACTAATAATGCTTACTACAAAAGAAATGTCATGACGGATTATTGTAAGGTAGATTGGTCTCTCAAAGAGTCTTTGAAATATATCTATATCTACCTCATCTCCTTCATCCATGTGTAATTTTGCATTTGGATTCATTAGTGAAATGAGAGGTTTACAACCATCATACATGTTTCCTCCTATAGATATAACACGTATTTTCTTTGGAACAAGACTATGCCATGTTTTGATCGTAGAACCTCTATGCCAAGGAAGTGTTTGAGTAAATCCAAATCATTGGTTTGGAATGTTATGGAACCTCTATGCCAAGTATTTGAGTAAAACCAAATCTTTGGTTTGAAATGTCTTGCTTAGTTCCTCTTTTTTCTCTATTCTATTTTTATCACTACCCGTTAGAAATAATAGCATCCACATAAGCAACTATGAGTATTGTTTTGGTGCTAGTGTGTTTGACAAATATAGAGTGGTCATTTTCACACCTTTTAAATTTGAACACAAAAATTACCTTGTTAAACTTGTCAAACTATGCTCAAGGAGATTGTTGTAAGCCATATATGGATTTCCGAAGTTTACGTACTTGCACCCCCTCTACCACAAAACTAGGTGGTTGTTCCATGTAAACTTATTATTGGAGATCACCATTTAGAAAAATAATTTTTATATCAAGTTGGTGACGATCCCATTGAACATTTGTAGCAAGGGAAATGAGAACACGTACCGAGTCCATTTTAGCAACTAGAGAAAAGGTCTCTTCATAATCAAACCCATAGGGTTGAGTGCACCCCTATGCAACTAATCGGGCTTTGGGATGACTAGCACGGTCATCTGCATTATGTTTCACGGTAAAGACCCACTTGCATCCAATGGATTTATTTGTAGATAGTAATGTCATGAGGTTCCAAGTGTGGTTGGAATGCATGGCTGCATGTCTTCCTCCATGGTTGCTTTCCCTCCTAAATATTGTAGGGCTTCTTGAAAATCTTTAGGAAGAGTGATAGAAGAAAGAGTTGTAAGGAAGGATCGACAACTTGGGGACAAATGGTGAGTAGAGACAAAGTTGGATATAGGATGGGAATTAGATGGCTGTGTAGGGAGACACGAGTGAGGCTCTTTTCTAAGTGCAATGGGCTAAATGTCATACTAAGGACCAAATGGAATAGAAGGAGAAGGAATCAAAGGACAAGAAGGTCTTACCTCTGAATTGTCAGTCGGCCTAGGTGATGGAGGAGCCATGCAAGGAGAAGTGTCTTCAGCATCTGGATGAAGTATTTAATCTTTCAATGGCACAAAGGGACTTGGTGCTTTAGAGGGATTTAAACCTATAGAGGGTGAGTTTTGTCCATGCGCAGAGAGAAGCTTGGTGTCAAGGTAGTAAAGTCCTCCTTTCTCATGGACTCTATCAATCACATGTTTGGCCTGGCTATCTCAAAAGACACAATGAGAGGCATAAAAGGTTATAAAGCCTCCAAATTTTTTGGTGAGTTTACTAACAGACATAAGACTTAAGGGAAATTGAGGAGCAAAAAGAACATCAAATAGAAGTAGGAAAGAAGGACTTGAAACACCTATTCCTTGAACTTATGTTTGATGTCCATCAACAATGGAGACAAACCACAAAGTAGGACTAGGGGAGACTTTAGAGAAGTAACTTAACTTCCCAGTAAGATGATCAGAAGCCCCTGAGTTAATAATCTAGGAAAGAGAAGAGTTAAAAAGAAAAGTAGATGATATACATGTAGTGGCCATGATGGCTGAAGAGGTGCTAGGAGTGGTGATGAGCAAATTTTTCAGTTTTTTGAAGACTTCGTAATCCTCGTCAGTTAGTTTTTTTTTTTTTTTTTTGAGAGTTGACAGCCTTTGATTCACTTGATGCATATTTATCGGTCAACCGTGAAGTTTCCAACACTTGTCGTATTCGTGATAAGAAAGGCCACGATAGGTGCAAGAATAGTATTGTAATTTACACAGCCTCTTCCACCTCTTCTTCATCCTCTTGAAGCATTAGGAGACCCTCTACTTTGAGAGAACATGGTAGAAGTCTATAAGGGATTGTGTTCTTGAGTCCTTCTCTCTTCTTTGACTAAAATTCTATACATGGCAGTACAAATATCATCAAAGGAAAGTTTGGTTGTTGAACTTAGGATTTGAGACTTTGCCACATCTAAATATGGTTTCATATTGGCTAACCAAATTGCTCCAACCAACTCTTCACGTTGTTTTTCTTGAATAGCCATATCGGAGTAATATGGCTGAGCCAACTTCATTTAGAATGCCTTCTTATTTTGTGGTATACATGGCTTGAAAAGTGTCATAAAGCCTTTGAAGATTATCAATGCTTGAATATATCTTAACACATGTATCCTAAATAATTTTGGTCGTGTCAAGGTGCACAACATTGTTGGCCACACTTTCTTCCATACTATTAATGAGCCTATTTATGACTAATGTGTCTTCTTTGAGCCACCTTTTTTATAGTTTGTATAATCCTTATCAAGTGGTGGAGGAGATTTGACAAGGTTATCAATAAGATTTTTTGTATTAAGGAATATTTTGATTAATTGAGCCCAAGAACGGTAATTGAAATCCCTTTGAGGGGAATTGTGGTTATTTTAAGAAAGTCAATTTTCCAAAAATCTAAAGAGAAAAAGTGACTATTTCTAGCCATAATTGGACTATTGAGGACTCAATCAATGATCTCTTAAGGAAAAAAAAATTCTAAGAAACCAAATATGGAAGTTATAAAAAAAAGAATGTTTACTTGCTATATTGAGCAAAAGAAAAAAGGGAAATTGAGTGATGGCAACACAAAAACTGATCTCTTAAATAAAGGAATGAAAAAAATTCTTAGAGACCAAATATGGAAATTTCTGAAAAAAGGAAGGTTTACTTGCTATATTGAGCAAAAGAAAAAAGGGAAATTGAGTGATGGAAAGTTTCCATTTTTTTTCACTTTTTCCTCTGTTTTTTTTCTTTCCAAAAACAATAAGATTGTGCCTCAAATAGTAACCCCCGGAATCTGTATTTTAATTTAGGAAATTTCCCTTATGCGGTACAAGGAACTCGAAGGGAAACATGTTAAATCAAGAAGGAATTCAATCATAAAGAGAAGAAAATTTTCCAAAGAGAAAAAAAGGAAGTTTCCCACAATTTTATCAGATATTATAGGGCTGGAAAAAAGTTCTTAATTGAGAAAAGTGGCTGAGATAAAGAAGGCAAAAAAAGAGAGCTTTTAATAACAAAATCTTCCGCCTTGCATAGGATGGAGCAAACAAAAAAATAAGCTTTTAAGGAGAGGAATAAATGCTTGAAATTACTTGAAAAAATAAATTACTGATCATCCTTAACCAAAAACAACTCAACCAAATCAAAATCAAAGGAAAAACAAACATATCTTTAGGATGAAGACACCAATGCTTGATCATCCATGGTTTCTCCTGTTCAACGAGTCGAATCTCCACCAAGGGAAGAATTTTGAGCAGCCTTCAATTAAGGCCCTAGATAATTTACTCTGATACCATGTTGATTTTTAGGGTTTCTTTCACATAATATTAACAAAGTATTAAAAGAACAGGAAAAGAGCTCTAGCTCGTGGAGATGCTACAAGGAGAAACCAAGGGAGAGAAAAAGAGAGGAAAAGGGGAAACAAGAGGGAGCACAAATTTATGCTTAAGAGGATTGAGCAATGCTCTTCCTCATGCCTTGAGGCTCTAATTATAGTTTTGAGAGGATGTTTAAAAATACTACAATGCCCTTAGAGCTACATCCTTCAAAAGTAAAATGACATAAAAGTACATTTATCCTTATTTACTTACCATGCTACCATATGCCTTCTTTACCATCCATGTTATCCTTACTCGTGGGTGGCTCCTTTTAATAACTTGCATATTCTCGTAACGTGGAGATTATATGATTTATGAAGAACATGGTATGGTGATTCCTCTCAAGGAAAACATAAGGTATGTAGATCTCACATTAGTTATTTACAATTCATGCTCCCCTCTGAAAATATATCTCATTACTTTGTTCATTTAAAATCATTTATGACATTGTGTAGGAAGAAAAGAAACTAAAGATAAATATAAGAGCTCCCACAATCTGAAACTTCACCCATAGAAAAACTGAACCAGAAAATTTACATATAATTATGAATACATTTAAACCTGATCACTAAAGGTTATGAAATCAGGAAGTATGTAAAGAATAGAGCAAACATCAGGCTTATCTCAGGGTGGGGGTTTTCCACCATTAATACAGTCATTCAATTACTCCTCTATATGTGCTTAAAATAAAATAAAACAACTTGTTGTTCCTCAATTCATGTTCAAAACAAGACCAAATAAAACCTTTTTGATTGAATTCATGCAATTTTTCATACTCTTAACAATCACATTCCAAATTACTTGCACCATTTATGAAGTCTCACTTCCTATATTCCCTCAAGTATATTTCAATTGAAGCAAAGTTTAATTCTTAACTCAAGTTTCATGAAATTTCAAAACTCAATTATCTTGATCCGACTTTAAATGATAATTTTAAAAAAATTACATATGAAATTTCAGAACTATATTGCCTTGGTCTGAATTGGGAACTTCAATTCCAGAATTCTTGTGGGCTGATATGCAACTTTTTTAATGATCTATCATAACAAGCTAATAAATTTAGGTTTTAGCTACAATCATATTGAGATCCAAACAACCATAATCTTCCCATTAGGCTGAGTATTATTCTAGGGGGCAAAGTCTCAATTACTTTAAATGACGAAAAAGTTAATTCTCTAAGACTTCATTCATAATCTCACAAAACATAAATTATTTCTTAAGGCTTTTGCCAAAATTTCTCAACACCCTATGGAGCACAGCTCAATTAGAATGTAAGTTAGCTTCTCAAGTTTCTCTACATTATTATAAGGAAAATTAGCAAATTTTGGTGTGATTACATATCCTTGCTAATGTAAAGTTATCATATACAGTCATATAATGAGTTGCAGACTCTTCATCCCTGTTCTCACAAAATAATCATATAGCAACACCTCAAGATTTACAGACTCACTATCCCTATAGTCACTTATCTCTTTTAAGGTGAATAATTGATCTTTACAGAGTTGCTCACTCAATCCTATAGTCTTGCACTCAGTTTTTATATGAAAATCTTCACCCTAAGAATTTTTTAGCATTTGCTTGGCTTTTGCCCAATCGATATGATTAGGATTGCCCACTTTTTGGTTGTGAATAAGAAAGTCCACAATAGGGCCTGGTTAGACTATTGTTATGGTTGAGACATTAATATCAAGAGATAAACACCTTACATCCAAGACCAAGCCTAGCCATTTTCTAGATATCTTCGTGGTTTGTCATGAACAAACATATCTCAATTTCAAATCAAATTGGAAAACCTACTTGTGAACACATACCAAGATAAATCAAGTGATTCATCAATAACATCCGGCATGAAACATAACAATTTAATCTCTATTTTTTAATTTATGAATGGTTCAACTTAAAAGTAGCCTATCAGAATGAGCATCATCACTCTATTTATTTTATTGTCTAAGATGAAATACCTCCTTTTTTTAACACTATTAAAATCCGCTTAACCTGAATTTAAAAATCCCACCAAATGTGAAAAGAAAGTTTACAACTAGAAATCTATGTAAGGGCATTCATAATATATAACCCAAATCATTCTCTTAGGTCATAGCTCGTTCCATTAAGTCAGTATGAGCCCCCAACCATAATTGGGAGTTAGGACCCCTCTTATCTAAGGTTAAACAAGTATAACATCATTGAGGAGGAAGAACTTAAAATCTACACAATAGACAATTCCAACCAATACTAAAATTAGCATATTTAATTGAATTCAAGCCTTGATTTAAAGTTACACCCAAACTCTATGAAATAAAAAACAAGATAACCCCTCTTATTTCATGCAACCTAAGTTAAAGTTAAGATAAATTGAGGATACAAATGAGCACACTTTCAATTATATATATATATATATATATATATATTCAAAAATTAAGATAAATTGAGGTTACAAGAAGCACAATCTTCACTTTCCACTTTCAAAGTAACAAGATAACCACCAATACCCATGACTTAGAACTCTTCCACATACCCGAAATCCTTTCTGTTCGAAGATAAGATCAAGCCCAAACGACCAAGGAAGGCCTACATATGTAAGATTATTATAAGATGGGCCACATGACCAAGGAAGGCCCACAAGATGGGCCCAAACCCATAAGAAGTAGGACCCATAATGATTACCAAGAGTTGGCATCCTTATCACATCAGTTGGAAGATCAAGAAGGACTCACAAAAGTATCTTTCTCTTAGGATCATGACCAAGAAGAGTTTTAGTTTAATTTATATTTGTCTTTTATCAATATTGAGTTACCTAATTATGTTAGGACTTACCTTAAGTGTTAGAGTTTGGGTGTAATTGGGACAAGGGTAGTTTTATTGTAATTGGACTCTACTACCTTCCTCTATTATAAATAGAGGTTCATGTACTCTAATTACAACAAGTTATTGAAGTTAATGAAGTATTTCCCTTTTCCATAAATTCAACACTTTCATAATATAAGGTATCTGAAATTTCAAAATCCAAATCATGCATGCAAATCAAAATTCTACCCAAATCGAAAGCAACTCATGTAGAGTAGAGAAAGGATTTCAATTTCCCTACTTCTTGCCTCTATTTATAATAAGAAATTAAACCCCACTTAACGAGCTTAAGGTACGAATGAAAGAAACCTCAATTCGGGGGGATACCAGCCCCAACTATGTAAAACAAATACACACAACCTAAAAACACTAGTTCTGAGAACCGAAGAAAAAAAATAAGAGAGCAACTCAAAGGTGGAGGTGACGCTTCTCCGTCTCTTCCTTGGATTGCCACATGGCTTCTTCTACTAAGTGGTTATGCCCAAGGACTTTCACTCACGGAATCACTTGAAGTTTAATTAGCTTATGATCAATAAGTGAAAGATATCAGGTTTGTATTTTATAAGCATGGAGAAATGAATCAAAATATGAACATCAGCCAAATCTGGTGGCAAAGCTATTCTATAAGCCACTGCTCCTATAATTTCCATGATTTCAAATGGTCCAATAAATTTAGGACTTGAATGTCATTTTCTCCCAAACTTGTAAACTCCATACATTCTTATCAGGTAAATGTCTACTATAAACCTCGCTCTAATACCAACCTGTCACACCCCAATATTTACCTTGTAGGATATCGGACATGATGAGACCTCTTTTTTTTTTTTTTACCACGCATCATTGCAACATTATAATACCATCTTATGGTATGCCTTCGTTGAATATTCAACAAGGCCCACACTCCTCATTGAGTTTAGGTACCTTGTCTTCTACTTGGGTCCTTAATATACATGTGTTTCGACCTGTATTAGCTGTCCATTTCCTATTCCTAATTAACATTTTACCATGTAATTGTATTCCTTTACAAAAGTATGGCCTTTTTGATTATTCAACGAGATCCTTACCCCTCACTATAAATGAGGCACAACATTTCCTAGTCACACACATAACCCTATTGATTTCACAACAAGGTCCTTATGGTTGCTTTTCACACACACACACACATATATATATATATAGACCCTTGTTGGTCGCCCAACAAGGTCCATGTGGTTACCCTATACATATGCATACCCTTGTTGATTTCCCAACAAGGTCCTTATGGTTCTTTTACACAAACACATACCCCTATTAGCTGCCCTACCATGTCCTTGTGGTTACCTTACATATACACATACCCTTGTTGGGCACCCAATAAAGTCCTTATTTCTCACTACAGATGAGGCACAATATTTCTAGAATTAAGACATATTAAGTCCATAATCATAATACTGGTCATTCCACCTCCCTCAATCAATGACCAAAAAGAGGTCTTGATTATCCCAAGATATGAGTGAAGTCCACATCATCTTGTCAATATCTTGACAAGGTCCATATAATCCTCCTCTAGACAACTAGGTAAGGCCTAAACTCCCCACTACAGATAAGGCATAATATTTTTTTCTCTCCTGGTCACCCAGTTGAAGCTTAGACTTAACTACCTAGGAAAGCAAGTAAAATAGGAAACTAAGCCAAGAAATAAAATAGACATAACTTTCTTATATATTACTTGACCAACCTTACAATATCCCTTTTCATACTCCACCTCAAGTAGGAGGTTTGAAGTTGAGCTTGGTAAAAAAAATAAAAAATTATCATGCTTAAGTCTTCAAATGCTTTTAATGAAGCAACCAACTTACAAATCATCAATTTTTAACTTGATTTTGTGCTTGACTACTTAACAATTTTTTCTTTGTCCATTCTCCCCCTAACTTGAATGTCTTGAACAAGCTTGACTATGACAACAATTGATCAACACTCCACCTCCACTCTTGACAAATTTGAAAGGCTTCACTCTAAGCCAACCCTAGGCTCCATAGTAGTTATCACCACAACAATAGTACTATATTCTTGTCCCCTTCAAACTAGGGAACCATGATTCAAAGATATTCTACTTGGAAATCACCCCTAGACAAATAATAAGAATTCATTCTCCAACAAACCAGCGGATTGACATCTACTAAGTACTAGCACAAGAACTCAATCCCTTTTTAATTTACTTGTCATAGCCCCTCGTAGACAAAAACTGAAACCAAGGAAGAAGATTCGTGTTCATTGACTTCACTTAAATGTATTCCTTTCCACAACAACAAATCACATGTCATAGAGTACCATAGAGGGTCATGGGTATGCAAGCATTGATCCAAAGTGATGAACTAACAAAACACTAAAAGATGCTAGTGAAATTTTTGGAATAGTAACAGTTGTAAAGGACCAACACAACCTACATACATATGCAAGGCCTTCCACAGGAGAGATAGACTAGGTTGACCCAATATAAAGCATAACTTTAGCAACCTGGATTTTTAATGAACTAAAAACAAAAAAATAATGTTTTTAAAGACAAAAATTGATTTCTTCGAACATCATAGGTTTTCAAAATTAGAAAATAACTAAGTTTTTAGCAAAGGTATTCGACCAACACATGCCCATCACTTGAGTACTTTCCTTTTTTTAAAAAAATATGATTGTGTGTAAACAAAGTACGTTCATTCTCTATTTATAATAGAGTGAACCTATAGAATTAGAGTTCAATTAAACTACCCATGTCTCAGTTATAGCTAGAATAGAACTTCTAATACGAAACAAAGTAAAAAATTATTACAAAGAATTGATAACACTAAAAAACCTTTTTTCGTGAAACTCCTCTATGTGAAACTCAAGTAAGACTATTAATTCTTTACTATGAGACATCTTTTATAAGAGTCATATAAGACTCTTCTATATCTGTTTCTTTAATACTCCCCCCTCAAGTTGGAGTTGTCAACTTCAACTTCAAAAGAAGAAAAACAGTGTGGTCTTCAATTTTCTTTGTCCAAAAATCTTCATCTTATATTTTACCCCTCACTTGGATATTTTGGTCACTTAATTTTTTTTACTACAACATATGACATTTTTCAGAGTATGATCTTCAACACCTCTTCTTTAGTACTTCTTCTACTAAACCCTAAACCGTAAACACCTCTTCTTTAGTACTTCTTCTACTTTTCCCTATCACACTGGGGATCAAAAGCGCACAGAGGCCTAACTTGGCAAAACAAATGGGAGACAAAAAACCACTGTTGGTCAAATAACAAAACTCCATATACCGGTCAAAATTTTAAAAAAAATGTGCTCAATTTCAAAGGTGGAAAATGCTCAAACTTAGGGTATAAAAAAGAGATTATTCAATATCTTAATGGTAGCTAAAAAAAATCACCATTGGTGAATAGAAAGACTTGGTCCACAATGTATGTTGGGCACAGTTGTACTTTGTTAATAGTGAATCTAAGGGCATTGCTTAGAAGTGATGAAACAATATGAAAATTGAAGAATTACTAGAGGTTTATCCACATACAGAAGATATTTCTGAAAATTTTGGAAGACTAAATATTTTTTGTGGAATTTCTAGGAGAGATTACATGGGTTGAATCACAAAATAAATAAACAAGTTATACCAAAAGCATAATTACGATTGACCAAGTATGACCCAAAACATTATCATGCAATATAAACAAGTAAATAGACAAAAACATTGTTTGACAAGTATGACTCAAAACATTATCCTGCAATTTAAACAAGTAAATAGACAAAAAATAAATTGACAAAGATAAACAAAGAAATTCTTAAAAAATTTATGGGGTTATTTTTCAATGGTGACTAGGACTTGGAATAAATTTCTCTAAGATAATGAAGTGGTAGATAAATAATCAAAATAGACAAGTAAGGCAACACTAGATAGAAGACTCAAGTTAAATCGCCTTGTGGGATCTCCTCTTGAAGACAAAAAAATAATTTTATTAAGATTAAAATTGTATAACAAATCATGAATCCTCCACCTTTCGGATGACAACATCGAATTAAATAATCCAGCTTGTTGAGAGCCAATTTTTTTAGGATTATATCAATCATGCTTATTTGAACCAGATGAATTCGACCCAAACTGACAAAAAACTAAGGGCAGGTATCAGGCAACCAGAACTAGACAATCATCGGTCTCTTATTGGAAAAGGGCCGTAATTCTAGCGTCAGAGATGGACAATCAAAGAGAAACTCAAACTTCATTCTCCCAAAGACAGTAAATGATTATTATTGATCAGGTGCACACTATTTATAGAGTTACAACGAAGACAATAAATGATTACAAGTCTACAATTTGAGTCTGTCTCTAATTCAATTACTAGTTATCTTTATCTCTATTATTATCTTTATCATTATCTTTATCTTTATGTTTATCTCCATCATGCCCCCACAAGATGGAGCTCTGAGAGGAGAGTCCAATCTTGATCTTCAAAAAGAGGATGCATGTTAACGGTTGAGAAAAGCAGCGGTAGAAAATAGCAGCACATGAGGCAGTTGGGGTGGACGGAATTGTATCGTCCGGTGGAAGGGCAACGACTTGGGCAGACAGAATCACATCGTCCGGTGAAAGATTAACAGCAAGGACGGACGGAGTCACATCGTTTGGAGGAAGAGCAGAGGCATAGGAAGCGGTTTGGGAGGACGGAATCAGATCGTCCAGTGAAAAAGAAGTGGTTGGGGCAGACGGAATCGCATCATTCATAGGAAGGGCAGCGCCTTGGACTGATTGAATTGCATTGTTCGGTGGAAGCTCAACGATTGGGGCGGACAAGAGAGAAGAGGGGTATGTGCGGCGGCGGCGGGGTTAGAGAACTCTCGGCGGCACCAACTATTGTCGTCAAGGTGAACGACGGTGGTTTCAAAGGGAGGGGAAAAAATAGGTCAGCTGAGAGAGGTTATGGTGCAGCTCTAGGAGTTGTTGGCAGGGTGGGCGGTGACGGCTAAGTGGGTGTCGGGCGAAGCGGCGGCAAGGGCAATGGCAACGGCGAGGATGGTCGTCGGTAACGGCGGGGTAGTTTGAAAACAAGGAAGAGGGAGGTCAGTGGCAACAGCGAGGATGGTCGTCGGTAACGGCGGGGTAGTTTGAAAACAAGGAAGAGGGAGGTCAGTGGCAAGGTTTTGTGTTTTTTTTTTTTTTTTGGAATATCACCAACGAAAATTATACGATGACGGAAGATAAGGGGAAGGTAAAAGTAACAGGTATGGGTGCGGGCTGTGGGCTGCGGCTACGGAGGTTATTTCCTATAATGATTTCTAGCAATGGTAGACTGATCGATCGGAAGCTCTGATACCATGTTGAATATATAAATGAAGAATAATATTACCGTAATTATTATTGATCAGGTGTAAACTATTTATAGAGTTACAACAGAGACAGTAGATGATTACAACTCTATAATTTGATTTTGTCACTAATTCAATCACTTGTTATCGTTATTTTTATCATTATCTTTATCATTATCTTCATCTTTATATTTACCTCTATCAGAATTGACTTAAATGACTCAAGAGTTAAAAACCTATCTATCTCCTTCTCCATTAAATCCGACTTGGAGCTCTAATTAGTGTTGTGAGAAGACAACCTCTTCAAACCTTGTTACAGTTAGAGCTCATAGTTGGATTCCCTATCGCATTATAGCCAAACAGAAGAAACTGAAGCACAAAATTGCCAATTGGATATCGGTGTTGTGAGAATCCCTCTTCAAACCTTGTGACACTTGGAGCTCAAAGTTGGATTCTATATCGCGTTATAGCCAAACAAAAGAAATTGGAGCACAAAACAGTCGATTGGATATCAGTGTTGTGAGAAGCCAACTTCTTCAAACCTTGTCACAGTTGGAGCTCATAGTTGGATTCTCTATCGCGTTATAGCCAATCAGAAGAAACCGAAGCACAAAACAATCGATTGGATATCAGTGCTGTGAAAAGACAACCTCTTCAAACCTTGTCACAGTTGGAGCTCATAGTTTGATTCCCTATCGCGTTATAGCCAAATAGAAGAAATTGAAGCACAAAACAGTCGATTGGATAAGGAAGAAATTTCCAACTCCATGGAGTAGAGGGAAAGAGTTGAGAGCCCATCCATATGAGCTGAAGATGGGATCCTTATCACTAAAGAGTGGACAAAATATTTAATGATCCGTTGCTTGGTGCCACCCCTACAGTTTAGTAAGTAAATATACCGGTTCAAGCTAGATAAGTCAAGTCAATCCTTAATGGGGTTGGTCTTGACCCAAAATGTTTTTTTTTTGTTCATTTACTTAAAGATTTAATTTTTAGACAGATTCTTTATGAAATCATGCAGTTCAAGCTGGAAAACTTGATTCAGCTCCTAAAATGGTTCCTACCCAAATATATTTATTTTGGTTCAAGTAAAAACCATATTTTAATTAATTTATTTCAGGGTTAATTAATTAAGAGGTAATTGACCTAAAACGTACATGGGTCCAATATAATGATTGGAATGTTTATTTCATTAAGTATTTACTTTTTTATCAAATCATTCACCCTATTCCTGTGGCATATGCCGCACAAGGAAGAAATCAGGGAAGGGATATGAAGTTAGTCCAATACTTCAATTGTAAAGAATTTGGTCATTTTGATCGGGATTGTATTAAGAAGTTTTGTTGGTACTGCAAGAAAACGAGTCATCTCCTTGTCACTTGTCCTATTCACCCAACAAGGAAGAAGGGCACTGCTTATCATGCCTCTATAGGTGCTTCCAGTTACTCCGAATACTGTTTCTACAGTCTCCACAAGTTCGAGTACTCTCACTCCTGAAATGGTGGGTTAGAGAACTCTCGGCAGCACCAACTGGTGTCGTCAAGGTGAACGATGGTGGTTTCAAAGGGAAGGGGAAAAATAGGTCGGTTGAGAGAGGTTATGGTGCGGCGCTGGGAGTTGCTAGCAGGGTGGGCTGTGACGGCAGCAGGGTGACGGCGAAGTGGGCATCGGGAGAAGCGGCAGCAGGGGCAGCGGCAACGGCGAGGATGGTCTTCGGTAACGGCGGGGTAGTTTGAAAACAAGGAAGAGGGAGGTCAGTGGCAAGGTTTTGTGTTTTTTTTTTTTGGAATATCGCCAGCGAAAATTGTATGAGGACGAAAGATAAGGGGAAGGTAAAAGTAATAGGTATGGGTGGGGGCAGTGGGCTGCAGCTACGGAAGCTAATTCCTATAAAGATTTCCAACAATGGCAAATTGGTCGATCAGAAGCGCTGATACCATGTTGAATATATAAATGAAGAATAATATTACTGTAATTATTATTGATTAGGTGTAAATTATTTATAGAGTTACTAAAGAGACAACAGATGATTACAACTCTATAATTTGATCTTGTCACTAATTCAATCATTTGTTATCGTTATTTTTATCATTATCTTTATCATTATCTTTATCTTTATATTTACCTCTATCAGAATTGACTTATATGACTCAAGAGTTAAAGTCCAATCTATCTCCTTCTCCATTAAATCCGACTTGGAACTCTAATTAGTGTTGTGAGAAGACAACCTCTTCAAATCTTGTTACAGTTAGAGCTCATAGTTGGTTTCCCTATCGCATTATAGCCAAACAAAAGAAACTTAAGCACAAAATAACCAATTGGATATCGGTGTCGTGAGAATCCCTCTTCAAACCTTGTCACACTTGGAGCTCAAAGTTGGATTCTATAGTCTCCAACAGATGATCTTTTCTATCCTTTCTACTTTTGGCCTCTCAGGTAAGAATAAAGTTTCTACTCGGCCATGGTATTTTAACTCCGGAGCTTCTAACCATATGACCAACATAGCTATTTCTCTTTGCAATGTCAGAAAGTATAATGAAAATCTGAAAATTAACACTGCTAATGGCAGCTCTCTGCCTATCAGTGATGTTGGGGATCTTTCTCCTACCTTAACTAATATTTTTGTGTCCCTTTATCTCTCCACAAATCTTATTTCTATTGGTCAGTTGGTTGATGATAATTGTAATGTTCTATTCTCTCGATTTGGTTGTGTTGTGCAGGATCAAGCGTTAAGGAAGATGATCTCTAAGGGGCCTAAAGTGGGATGTCTCTTTCCCATTCAAGTTTTTCTCTCTACCAGTATTTTTCGTGCTCCTTTACTTTCCTTTGCATGTAATGTTACTAGTTCTAGAGATGTGGCATAGACGTCTCGGCCATCCAAACTTTGATGTACTTCATACTATGTTTAAATCTGGTTTATTAACAAGTACAACATGCTCTTCTCATGATCTTTCTTTTGATTGTTCATCATGTAAACTTGGCAAAAGTAAAATTCTCTCTTTTCCTCATCGTGGATCTCATGCCACACAATGTTTTGATATTATTCATAGTGATGTTTTGGGAATTACTCCTATTTTTTCTCATGTGCATTACAAGTACTTTGTTACTTTTATCGATGACTTTAGCCGTTTTACTTGGGTCTACTTCCTACGGGCTAAGTCTGAAGTTTTTGTCATATATAAATGCTTTCTTGTGCTTCTTGAGACTCAATTCTCTGTCAGTATCAAGGTATTGTACTCTGATTCTGGCGGTGAATACATGTCTAATGAGTTTCAGGATTTTTTTCAAATCAAAGGTATCATCTCTTAGTGTTCGTGTCCTTCGACACTGCATAAAAATGGAGTTGCGGAGAAAAAAAAGCGTCATCTTCTTGATGTGGTATAAACTCTTTTACTTGATTCATCTATTCCTATTCATTTTTTGTGTGAAGCGTTGTCCACTTCAGTTCATTTAATCAACTGCTTGTCGTCTCCTACGTTGCATCATGTTTCTCCATTTTTTATGTTATTTGGTCAATCTCTTACATATGTGTGGAAGTTAGGACCCAATGAGAATGACTCTAGGTTAACGTGGAAGAAGAAGGAGAGAAGAGGGAGAAGAGGGAGAAGAGGGAGAAGAGGGAGAAAGGAGTGAAACAGTCGTCATATCTTGGTTTGAAAATTTTAGCAAAGTGGTCCTCATATTCAATTTAAAAGGTGTGAGGTTGATCATTCTCTGTTTACCAAGAAAACTAATAAGACATGATTCTTATGGTTGTCTACGTAAATGATATTATTCTAACAGAGGATAGTATTAATGACAGTTAGCATGTGAAAGAAAATTTTAATGAATTCCAAACAAAGACTAGGTTTGTTCAAATATTTCCTTGGGACAAAAGTCCTTAAATCCACAAATGATATAATTTTGTCTCAAAGGAAGCATGTATTAGATCTTTTGGAAGAAATTGATATGCTTGGGTGTAGGCCAACTGATACTCATATGGATTTAAAGTATCAAACTGAGTTCAGAAACATATCAAGAGATAGATGTTCGCAATTGGAATAAGGGAAGGAGAGAATGCATCAAGGGAGAAGAGAGGGTGGTTGGACATTTTTCCAAAGAGAGGAAAAGGTTGAATGCCTTACCTCTTAGCCAATGTTCTTATTTATAGTGTTACAAAGCCCTTAGGGTTTCAACTCAATAGATTAAAAGACATACTAAGACAATGTATATCTTCATGCCATCCTTATGGAACATACCCTAAATAACCACTTTGCCACTCCTTTGACGTGTGGGCTTCTAGCCTTGAGAATGTGGGCTTGAGCCCATCTTCCAAGCCTCCCCCTCAAGTTGGAGGAGAAAATACATCATAAATACCCAGCTTACCACCTATATAAGATAGAATTTTGGATGTTACCGGTTTGGTGAGGATATCAGCTAATTGCTCTTGAGATGAAACATACTTAAGAGAAATTCTTCCTGCTTGAAACTTTTCCCATATAAAATGGCAATCCACTTCAATATGTTTAGTTCTTTCATGGAAGACTAGATTTGACGTATTGTGAATAGCTGCTTGATTATCAAATTGTAGGCCCATAGAGCCTCCTTTATAAAATTCCAATGCGGTAAGAAGAGTCTTTATCCATAAAGTTTACTTACAGTGTGGGCCATAGCTCTGTATTCTGCTTCAGCACTAGATCTTGCAACCACATTTTGCTTTTCCATGTAACCAAGTTTCCCCCAACAAGGGTACAATACACATATGTAGATTTTCTATCATCGGGTGATCCAGCTCAATTTGCATCTAAGAAGCCTTCTATATTGAAGTGACCATGTTGTTTATATAGCAATCCTCTTCCTGGAGCACCTTTTAAGTATCGTAGTATTCTCTCCAACGCTTGCCAGTGAGTACTTTGTGGTTTGTGCATGAATTGTCTTAACACACTCACATCATATGATATATCTGGTCTTGTTACCGTGAGATAGATCAATTTTTCCCACAAGTCTTTGATATTTGCCAGTGTCAACATCTTCTCCAATTGTGGCACACAATTTTTCATTCACATCCATAGGTGTATCAACTGGTCTACAACCCTTCATTCTTGTTTCTTCAAGAAGATCCAAGACGTATTTTCTTTGAGACAATACTATTCCATGATTTGATTGAAGGACTTCTATACCCAGAAAATATTTGAGCTTACCCAAATCTTTAGTCTTGAACTCTTTACATATCATATTCTTCACTTCTTGTATACTATGAGCATCATTTACGGTCAAGATAATATCATCAACATACATGACCGATAATATCTTCCCTCTGATAGTATCTTTAACATATACTGAGTGATCAACCGAGCACCTATGAAAGCCAAATCATAGTAGCGCTTGACTGAATTTATCAAACCAGGCCCAAGGGGACTGTTTAAGCCCATAAAAAGATTTCTTTAACCGGCATACAGACTCCCCCTCAACCACATATCCTGGTGGTTGGACCATATGGATATCGCCATTTAAAAAAGCATTTTTTACATCGAGTTGAAATACTAGCCAAGATGAGTTAGCAGCAATAGAGGAGGATGATACATACTGAGTTCAGTGTTGCAACTGGAGAGAAAGTTTCTTCATAATCTATCCCATAGCACTGAGTATAACCTTTTACAACCAGACGTGCTTTAAGGCGAGCAACCGACCCAACTAGGTTGTGTTTCACTGAAAAAACCCATATGCAACCAACCGGTCTTTTCCCTTTAGGGAGCGATGCCAATGACCATGTTTGATTTTCATATAATGCATGCATTTCTTCATCCATAGCCGCCTTCCTGGATGCTTCAGGGCCTCCTGATAGGATTGTGGTATGGAAACAGACAAAAAAGAAGCAAGAAACCGAACACACTCAAAAGATAAGCGATGAAAAGACATAAAATTGGCAATTGGATGAGACGTAGTGCAAGAACGGGTTTCCTTTCGTAATGCAATAGGTCGAGTATCAAATTCAGGCCCAAACATAGGAGGAGGAGAAAGACTTACCTCAGGTGGATCAGACAACTCCACAGGTGAGGGAACAATCGGTGTTTTAGGGGGTTGAGTAATATCTTCGTGAAACGGCACAAGCGGGCATGGAGTGGTAGGAAGAAATGTAAACCCTAGAGGAGCCTCATGTGAGGAGTAGAAGGAAGAGTCTTCAAAGAAAGTCATATCCCAAGATACCGTCAACCTCTGGAGTGTAGGATTATAACAAATATATCCTTTCTAAGTTCAAGAATACCCCAAAAAAATACACCTCAGAGACCGAGGATCAAGTTTACTTTTATGTGGTGAAGTATCATGAACAAAACATGTGCAACCAAATACTTTAAGAGGAAGAGAAAATGGATCTTCACCATGAAACAAAATAGAATACGAACTTTGATTTCAAAGTACTGATGAAGGTAACCTATTGATGAGAAAGCATGCTGTAAGAATAGCATGAGGCCAATAAAAATAGGGTATCTTCATGAAGTAGAGGAGGCCCCGAGCTACTTCAAGGAGGTGTCGATTCTTTCTTTCAACAACACCATTTTTTTAGGGTATAGGCATATGTTGTTTGATGAAGAAGCCCATTACCCTCACAAAACGATTTAAACTCATTAGACAAATATTCCTTAGCATTATCGGATCTAAGGATTTGATTTTATTTCCAAATTGCGTTAGAACCATTGCATGAAAGTTTTTAAAAATAGAAATAATTTCTGATCGTTCTTTAAAAAAAAAAAAAACCAAGTCACTCGAATAAAATCATCTACAAAAGTAACAAAATATTGAACCTGAGAAATGTTAGAGACCTTTAAAGGGCCCCATACATCAGAATGTATTAATGCAAACGGAATAGTACTAGTAGTTGTAAGACGAGGAGAATATATACTCCTAACATTCTTGCTTAATTAACATACCTCACAATTAAAATTAGACAAATATTTAAGAGATGGAACTAAAGAATGAATTGACGAGGTAGATGGATGACCAAGCCGGTTGTGCCACAGTTGAGCCTAGGATGTAGTGGATGAAATAGCTGCTACTGTTGGAAGGGTAAAATAGTATAAATCCCTCTTTTTTATGGTCGCCACCAATTACCTGTTTCGTAGTTACATCCTGAAATATACACGAAGCTGGTGAGAAGGTGACAAAACAATTTAATTCTTTGGTTAATTGATTAACAGAGAGCAAATTTAACGAAAATTGAGGAACAAATAACACATCTTGGAGAGGAATAGACGCGGTAAGAGAGGAGGAACCCTTGCCAAGCACCTTGGTTTGGGAACCATTAGCAATAGTGGCCAATTTATGAGAAATACATGGAGACAATGAATGAAGCATGTGTTTGTTACCTGAAAAGTGATTGGAAGCCCTGGAGTCAATGATCCAAGAGGAAGGGCTTGAAGCCGAAGAAAGCATGCCTGAGGCAATGGTAGTGGCAGTAGTAAGGTCTGGTGGAGTAGAGGACTGATCCAATAAGGATTTCAGCTTCTGAATTACAGCATAATATTTCACAGAAATAGTCACATTCCCGGAATGAGAATCAGTCCTATCCTCTTTTTTCTCAACATTAACTGAGGCTGGATTGGCTGTCGCCTAATCAGGATTACCATGGAGTTTCCAGCATGAATTCACAAGGTGGTTTTGCCACAGTAAGTGCACAATTGAGGCTCAGTGCGGGAATGGGTCAGACCCGTTCGACCACCTCTATTGCGGCCTCCTCATGTCTTTCTGTCGCGTCCTCGAAATGGAAATGATGTACCCCAATTACCAGAGAACATAGCTGATGGAGCATCAATTGGAGAAGGAGGAGATGGATCAGGAATCTGTAACAACGTAGCACTGATGTCATCAAAAGAGAGAAGGGCAGAGGAACTAAGAAGCTGAGTCTTAGCCACCTCTAGATACGGCTTTATATTGTTAAGGTAAATCGTCGTTGCCAGGGCCTCGCATTGTTTTTCTTGGACAGCAATGTTGGTAGATTATGGTTGAGCAATTTTCCATTCTTGGAGAAGGCCACGAAATTGGGCCAAAAACTCATGAATATTATCTCCTTATTTGGTAGCCAACATACTTTGGAAAACATCATATACTCTTTGCAAGGAGGCAGTACTAGAATAGAGTTAACACATGTGACCCAAATATCCTTGGAACTTTCCAAGTGGACCACATTGTTAGCAACATGCTCTTCCATACTATTAATAAGCCAACTGATAACCATGTTATCATTTTGTACCCATTTACAGTAGACTTCATCTTCTTCATCAATCGGAGGAGGGATTTTGATAATATGACTGAGAAGGTCACGAGTAATGAGAACCCTCCGTACCGATTGTGACCAGCTAAGGTAATTGGAAAGACCTCTTAGTGGAATTGTAGTAATTCGGAGTATGTCACTCTTATTACTCATATGTCTACTCTCCATGTTGATGCAAATCAACTAGTAAGGTCAATTGTCAAAGGGGCTCAAATAACAATTACACAACGTAATTTGAAGCACCTGTAGACCAAATTAGCCACCAAAACTAATTAGAGAATATTTTCACGATAATAAGCACCAAATCATGGAAAAATTGGTGCTTTTGTCAAGTGATAACAAGAACGAGGCACTACTCAACTTCTCTTATATTTATCAAAAAATATAGAAAAGAGAATAGATGCAACTCTTATCCTTAATCCAAACTCAACCACAAAACCGAGAGAAACTTTAGACAAGGCCTTTCTTGGCAAACCGAGAGCAATTTCTTGGCAAAATAAATTCTAACTCATGGGAATACTTCAACACAAAAAAAGATTCAATTGCTGAAGTTCAAACAAAAAAAAAATAGGGATAAGTGAGTGCTGGAATTTCATCAAACATATAACTGGCATTCAACGACATAACACACTCCCATGAGTAACGTTAGTTATAGAATTGAGAGCAACATATGCTGGAATCCCATATCAATAATGTATGATTCCCGTTACATAAAGGTAACTGAATCCAGATAACAAACCGAAAAAAGTAATCGTTGATCAATCATGTAATTTTGCTACAAGATGATCAAGACTACAATATCCTTTTAGTCATACAAGATAGATCTTCACAATGTCTATGAAGAATTCAAGAAGAGAAAAAAAAATTGAAACCGTAAAGAGAGAATATGCAAAAAAAAAAAACTAGATTTTACCTATCTCTTCATGGCATAACTTCTTCTATACACAACTTCTTGAATGGATGACATAACTACTTAAATAGGAATCCTAACCTCCAAGCTCTGATACCATGTAGAAGTTAGGATCCCATGAGAATGACTCAAGGTTAACGTGGAAGAAGAAGGAGAGAAGAGAGAGAAGAGGGGGAAAGGAGAAGGACGTTAGAGAGGAGAGTTTGGATTAAGGGAAGGAAAGAATGAGTAAGAATGACTCAAGGGAGAAGAGAGGGCGGCTGGGCGTTTTTCCAAAGAGAGGAAAAGGCTTGAATTCCTTACCTCTTAGCCAATGCTCTTATTTATAGTGTTACAAAGCCCTTAGGGTTATAGCTCAATAGATTAAAAGACATACTAAGACAATGTATTTACATCTTCATGCCATCCTTATGGAACATACCATAAATAACCACTTTGCCACTCCTTTGATGTGTGGGCTTCTAGCCTTGAGCTTGTGGGCTTGAGCACATCTTCCAACAATATGCAAATCTTTGGATATTCGGTTATGTTTGTTTTATGCATCTACCTGCTCATTAACGACATAAACCTACAGCCCAATTTGTTAAGTGTGCTTTTCTTGGTTAATGTATATCACAAAAAGGCTATATTTTCTATGATCCCCTTGCTCATCGTATACGTGTTTCTTGGAATGTGGTTTTCTTTGAAAATCAATATTTCTTTCCCTCTCATGTCGCACTACCATATGCATCTTTATCTATTCTACCTAGCTTTTATGAGCCCAATCCCACTTCATTTGTGCCCCCTCATGATCCTGACTTGGCGCCTGCTCCTACTTCCATCACTCTTCGCCGATTTACTCGCACTTCTCGCCCCCCTGATAGGTATACTTTCTCCTCCACTGTCTCTCTTGTAGCTACTTTATCATCTATTTCGATTCCCTCTTGCTACAAACAGGCAATGGCACATGAGTGTTGGCAAAAGGCAATGCAAATAGAACTTCAAGCTCTGGAGGAGAATCACACTTGGGATGTTGTTACTTTCCCCCTACTATTAAGCCTCTTGGGAGTAAATGGATTTTCTTTGTACAGCTTCGATTGATGGTTCTTTGAATCAGTACGAAGCTCACCTCGTAGCTCTGAGAAACACCCAAGAATATGGGATTAATTATGAGGATATTTTTGCTCCAGTTGCTAAGAGGACCACGGTTCGAACTATTTTAGCTATTGGTGCTTCACAGTCCTCGCATCTGCATCAGATGGATGTGAAGAATGCATTTCTGCATGGTAATTTACAAGAAGATATACACATGAAGCTTCCATCTGACATGACTACTTCTCCTTAGGATGTCTACAAGCTACGTCATCCTCTGTATGGGGTTAAGCAAGCTCCTCGGGCTTGGTTTGAGAAGTTTCGTAATACACTTCTTATCCACTGCTTTACACAAAGCCAATATGACTCTTTTCTATTCTTTCACAAGTTGGCATCGGTCGTAGTCCTTCTCTTGGTCTATGTGGATGATAGTATCCTTACTGACACTGACTCTGGCCTGATTACTAAGCTTCAACGGGTTCTGCATTCGACCTTCCATATGAAAGATCTAGGATAACTCACGTAATTCTTAGGACTAGAAGTACATCATCAGGACAAAGGTATTTTCCTAAATCAGAACAAATATACCCAAGATATTATTACCTTAGCTGGTTTGACAGACACTTCTTCTATTGTTACTCCTATGAAGGTCAATGTGAAATACCGAAAAGATGAAGGGGACCTTCTTGATAATCCTACTCTCTATCGGCGTCTAGTTGGGAGTCTCATCTACTTGACCACGACTCGCCCGGATATCTCCTATGTCGTTCATCAGGTCAGCCAATTTATGTCTTCTCCTTTGCATCTTCATCTTGCTACAGTCTAATGTAATATTCGTTATATTCGAGGTTCTCCTGCTCGTGGGTTATTATTTTCTATAGGCTCGGCTCTTCAACTAGTTACCTACACTGATGCTGATTAGGCTGGGTACCCTAATACACGTCGCTTTACTACATGTTAGTGTATGTTTTTAGGGGATGCCTTGATTTCTTGAAAATCTAAGAAACAAGATCTTGTGTTCAAGTCATCTACTGAGGCAGAGTATCGAGCCATGTCTACTACGTGTTATGAAATTATATGGCTCCACGGTCTCCTTGCAGAACTTGAGTTTCCTCAGACCACCTTGACACCTCTTCGTGCAGATAACACTAGTGCTATTCAGATTGCTACCAATCTTATTTTCCATGAACGCACCAAGCTCATTGAGGTTGATTGTCATTCTATTCGTGACACGTTGGAGCGTCTAGTGATATCTCTTCCTCACATATCTTCGGATCTCCAAGTGGTTGATGTCTTCACCAAAGCCATGACTCAACACCACCATAATCGTTTGGTTGGTAAATTGTTGTCAGTTGACTTACCTGCATCAATTTGAGGGGGGATGTTACCATATTTTGGAATCTATATTAATGTTAGTTGTTTAGATATTTACATGTATATTGGTTAATAAGTTTTATGGGTTAGATTGTAATTAAGCCCATGTGTTGTCTTGTTTAACCTAAACCTAATCTTATGTTTATATAGAAAAGAGAAAGAAAAGAGGTGGGATGTTCTCCCGTTTTTAAGACTCTCGTTCTTGGCTATTCCGTCAGCCTTCGTTGGGATCTTTGCTGCTCTCTCCAGCAAATTGGTTGATAGCAACATAATTTAGTATTTTTTATCCTTGAATTTTATGATCATTTATTTAATTTATTTATGAAAACGATTAATTTATTTTAACTTAAAATTATGTTTAAATATTTCATCAATTATATATTGGTGAATGTGACATAAATGATTGGGTTTACAGGTTTTAAATTAGAGATTAAAACTTTTGGATAAATATGATTGAATTGGACATGATCATGGTTAAAAGTTTATTTAGAACAAACATATTACGTTGGTTCATAAGTTTATAAGTTGTATAATCATAAATAGGTTGTTTAAGTTGAAGAACCAAACTTATTTTTTGTGTACAATAAACTAAGAATAGTTTCGGCAATGATTGGACCACTTTCTAAATTTGTTAATTGAGTTTGAGGCTCAATTTAGACTAAAACACCTATTGTTACTTTTCCCAAAAATGAGGGTTTAACTTTAAATTAGACCTAAATTTTAGAGTATTTATTTTTAGGCCACATAATCAAATTAGAAGTTGGTTCTCATGAAAAAGTTTTAGTTAAAATTTGGGTTAAAAAGAATGTCAATTTCGACAAAGATTGGCCCTAGAAATTAGTTTTAAACCGTAATTTACCAAATTTGTGATATTAAATTATTTGGTGAAGTAAACCATTGATTGAACATAAAATTGATGTTGCCCTAAATATTTGGTACAACATTGTCAGTAAAATTTTTATGGATTATGGATAAGAGAATGATCTAACCCGTATTATATAAATAATTATTGATCATATATTTATATTATGTGTATAATCATATGTAAAATATGCACTTGAAAATCGTTTATGAATTCATGTGATTTCGTAATGATGGATTAAGTTACACACAATAGTGGGAGTGTTTTAGTTAAACAAGAATTGTTACATGATTACTATCATCTCATTGTATACCTTTTTATGTCCTAGTTAAAGACAAGCCCAAAATGTTGTGTTTTGACTATGATGACAAGAGTTATGAAGGTATTTGATAACTTAGTATTATGAATGGAGAGTGAAGCTTAAAGGATAAACACTTATTTAAGAACAATGCATGTTTTTTTGCAGAGTTAATGCTACAATCAACAAGTCAATAGTTAATCCAAATGCAATGACTGCTTGAATTAATGAATGTGTAATGTGACAAAAATTTTTTCTCCATCGTGAAGTAGTAGTGACTGGTGGACCAAAGAAATCCATGAACTATTAGGGGGGGTTAGTCCACAATGAAGTGAAAATGAAGTGGAAAATTGAATTGAAGTGAGATGAATTGCTTCCACTTCAACTCATGTTTGGGTGTTAGTCCAGGCCAGTTGAAGTGGCTGGAAAACAGATTCCAGTGTTAGTGCTTGGAAAATAGATTCCAGTGTCCTTTTCTAAATAAAGAAGAGACTGAGTAACCTTTTATGATTATAGTTTATTATAAATTAAAACAATAATTACGTGTGACTACAATAAATTATATAAAATTAATAAAAAATTTAAAAATTACATAAGGGAATATAATAAATAAACCTAATGGTTTAATTAATTATAAAAATTGGATAATTAAACCAATTAATGATTATAGTTTATTATAAATTAAAACAATAATTACGTGTGACATGAATAAATTATATAAAATTTTAAAAAATATAAAAAATAACATAAGGGAATATAATAAATAAACTTAATGGTTTAATTAATTATAGCAATTGGATAATTAACCAATTAATGATTACAATTCATTATAAATTAATATACTAACGTGTGACTAGAATAAATTATATAAAATTAATAAAAATTCAAAATAACATAAGGGAATATAATAAATAAGCATAATGGTTTAATTAATTATAGAAATTGGATAATTAACCAATTAATGATTAAAATTCATTATAAATTAATATACTAATTACGTGTGACTAGAATAACTTATATAAAATTAATAAAAATTAAAAAATAACATAAGGAAATATAATAAATAAACCTAATTGTTTAATTAATTATAGAAATTTCATAATTAAACCAATTAATGATTACAGTTTATTATAACTTATTATACTAATTACGTGTGAGTAGAATAAATTATTTAAATTACATAAAACAGTTAAAATTAACATAAATGAATATTAAATAAATAAATTATTTTTTAATAACATAATATATAGTATAAAAATACTTAATAAATAAAATTAAAAAACGTGACAAAAAGGTATAAAATGACAACAACGAATATAATTGGAGTAAATTATTTTTAACAACGAGTTTGTGCGTTTAACATCATTAACTACTAGTTTATTAGATACGAACGACAACATACATGTTCAAATGCAATAAAGTACAACCACTAATAATCACTCCACATGCTAGTTGCTATGGCATCTCGAAATTGTGCAGCTCTAGTGGATTCTAATGCACGACGCCTCCGCATTGTTGTTGATAGGTTGCCTTCATCCCCAAGATCATCGCTATCATCGCTATCTTCATCCAAATTTTCACTTGCTAATCGGACCTCATCACCTCGTCCACCTACCTCATCATCGGAATCATCATATTCCAATTCAAACATATCATTGTAATCCTCTTTACAAATATAATTGTGTAATATGCAACAAGCTATTAAAATTTTCATCTGGATCTTATAAGAAAACAAAGCGACTTTCAACATTTGGAATCGAACTTTTAAAGCACCAAAAGTTCGTTCAATAGTATTCCTCAAAGATGAGTGCCTTCGGTTGAATAGCTCTTTATCATTTCTAGGAAGGTTGTCTCCAAATTCTTGTAGATGATAACGAGTTCCTCGATATGGAGCCAAAAATCCTGACATATTTGCATAACCAGCATCGACTAGATAATATTTACCTACAATAAAAAATATTTTTCACATAAGATAATTGAAGATAAAATAAAAAAAATTACTACATAACAATATATTATTTACCTTCAGGTACACAGATTCTATTTCGGCGAGTCAAGGCATCCATCAATACACGGAAATCAGTTACTGATCCCTCCCATCCAACAAGTACATAATTGAATTGTATATCAAATGTACATGCTGCCATCATATTTTGTGAGAGATAGCCTTTTCTGTTCCAGAACCTTTGTTGTTCTTCAAGTGGGATGTTCGCTTTGATATGAGTTCCATCAATAGCCCCAATACAATCCTAATTATATCATTTCAATTAATACAAGTAACTCTAAATATTAATCTAAAATTGTTCATTAGATGCCAAGTGATGTTACCTTAAAATACGGATTAAACAATGGATTGTTTAAATTCTTCTAGTGAGTCCGTTCTGAAGGTTGTTTGATGTAATCAGGCTGAAGTTTGATAATAGCATTCAACACCTTATTGAAATACCTACTTATAGTCCAGTTTGATCTATCAAACATCTCTGCTGTGACACTATACGCTTGTCCTTAACCAACAGTTAGGAGAAAATATGCAAGTTGTTCTTCCACTGAGATGGTCTTTGTATGTGATAAAAATCCTTTACTATAAAGTATCTCTGCCATTTTTTAAAACACAATTTGATTCATCCTGTAAACTTTTTGAAATTTAACAGGTGATTTCGCTAATGCCTTTTGCAAATAAATCGGACCACCAATCCCACGAGGACGTAATGTACGTCTATACCTATGGTTCATATAGTATCTTCCCATCATGTATATAAGACATGTCAATAAAATCATTCTTGTATTCCTATTTTTGTCTTCCATGGAAACCTGCAAATACAATCACCATAACCATAATGACGACTACAACAATAATTCATTTTTCTTCCTAAATGTCATAAACACAAAAATATACCATTATCTTCAATCATAACCTATTTTCAATCACACCTATATAAAACCATCTCCAATCACACACCCACAACATTCATCCATTTTCTTCCTGATGTTGGACATCATTGCACATGTCTTCGTCAGTTTGACTTGCTCTCCCCATGGCTATTGAGTTTCCCACTACCAAAGCCAATTTGTCATAAAGAGGGCAGCCTTGTTGTCTATACTTTTCAGCTTCTTTATGCTCCTACAAGGATAAAACATCATTTAAACGACTTGGCATAGAGTTCTAGTAATGCGAAAAACATACAAAATATTTTATAGTCAATCATAATTGACTAACTTTGATATAGTCTTGCCATACAGAATGACATGCAGTAACTCGATGTGTGGTTGCATCCCAACCGAACCCACTAGTGTTGAGACAGCTTGTTACTGCTTGGTAAGTTTTTTTCCATGATCTTGTTCGATTCCATAGCACTTCAAACATATTCAACAACATTCTAAAACATTTCAAAATTAATCTAACTAATTTCATTGCAGATGACTAGAACAATGCAAAAACAAACTCATGAAGTCCAAATTCACCGAACACCTCTGGTAGAGCCCTATATGACTTTGCAGTCACTACGAACCGTACATCGTCATTGATGGGGGTCGGGTTTCGTTGGCTAATAGACGCCCGTGTAGGCGACTCAGCTTTGTTTGAATTGGACCATGTGGTGGATATTTATAACTCCAAAATCTCCTCACCACATGGCATAAACATTTTATAGCACTTCAAACATATTCAACAACATTCTAAAACATTTCAAAATTTATCGAACTAATTTTATTGCAGATGACTAGAACAAAGCAAAAACAAACTCATGAAGTCCAAATTCACCGAACACCCCTGGTAGAGCCCCATATGACTTCACAGTCACTACGAACCGTACATCGTCATTGATGGGGGTCGGGTTGCGTTGGCTAATGGACGCCCGTGTAGGCGACTCAGCCTTGTTTGAATTGGACCATGTGGTGGATATTTATAACTCCAAAATCTCCTCACCACATGGCATAAACATTCCATAGCACTTCAAACATATTCAACAGCATTCTAAAACATTTCAAAATTTATCGAACTAATTTCATTGCAAATGACTAGAACAATGCAAAAACAAACTCATGAAGTCCTAATTCACCGAACACCCTGGTAGTGCCCCATATGACTTCGCAGTCACTACAAACCGTACATCGTCATTGATGGGGGTCGGGTTTCATTGGCTAATGGACTCCCGTGTAGGCGACTTAGCCTTGTTTGAATTGGACCATGTGGTGGATATTTATAACTCCAAAATCTCCTCACAACATGGCATAAACATTCCATAGCACTTCAAACATATTCAACAACATTCTAAAATATTTCAAAATTTATCAAACTAATTTCATTGTAGATTACTAGAACAATGCAAAAACTAACTCATCAAGTCCAAATTCACTGAACACCCTTGGTAGAACCCCATATGACTTTGCAGGCACTACGAACAGTACATCATCAACCTTGTTTGAACTCGACTAAACCCCCTAAATCCGATACTCTTACCGAGAAACCTACAAATTAAAATAAACCTTAAACCCTAAACCCTATTCCTTAAAACCCCTAGACCCAAACCCTAAACGCTAGTCCTTAAAACCCCTAAAAGTCTCAAACCCTAAACCCTAAACCCTAGACCCTAAAACCCTTAAAAGCCCCAAACCATAAACCCTAGACCTTAAAACCCCTAAAAGCCCTAAACACTAAACCTAAGAACTTAAAATACTATCACCCAAAAAATCGAGAACCCTATGTTTTTTTTAAAAAAAAAACATAAACCCTAATTCCAGACCTAAAGACTAAACCCTAGACCTTAAAACCCTAAAAGTCCCAAACCCCAACTCTAATCCTGAAATTAAACCCTATCAACACGAATTTGAACCCTAAATCCCATAAACCCTAACCCTACATCCCAACATTTTGCCACAATCAAGATAAATTACGCACAAAAATTAAAATTAACTCAAACACAATACTAAATTAGTTGAAAAAAAATTAGGGTTTCGGATTACCTTCTGAAATTTGGGGGAAATCACATACGAATGGGGAAATGTATGCCCAATGAAAGAAATCGACGCCTAACTGTCGAAAATTGAAGAAGATTGAAGGAAATCGAAGGATATCGAAACCGGAATAGGTTAAATCAAAGGAAATCGGGGGAGGAGGAAAGAGAAGAGCAAGAACGAGAAGGAAGATGGAGGCCGAGAGTGAAAAGAGATGGAGGCCTAAAGGGAAAAGAGAGAGGGAGACGAGAGAGGGAGAAGGAAGAGAAAGGTCGAGAGAGAAAGAGACGAGAGAGGGAGATGGGGCGAAAATGAGAGATAACAAGAGAAATTAGAGGGAGCAGAGAACGAAGACAAGAGCCGAGCGAGAGGAGCAGAGAGAGCGAAAACGAGAGAAGAAGGTCGGGCGAAAAAATTTGTCGGGAGACGAAGGCTGAGCGAGAGGAGAGGAGAAGAGGAAATGAGAGGGATATTTATTTGGGGGGGGGGGGGAGGGGGGTGTTGGGGGAGGGAGGGGAAGAAACGACGCCATCGCTCGTGGTAATTGGATGATTTGAAAAAAAGGGTGGAATCAATTTTTCGTCGTTTTTGCCTGAGGAGATGAAACGGTGTTATCTCGCTTCAATTCAAATCATTTTGCACTAACTCCTTATTTGTGATGACCTAGGTAATGCGGGGGGGGGGGGGGGGGGGGGGGGGGGGGGGGTGCGCACTTCATTGTGGACTAAACCCCCCTTAATGGATATGTTTTAGCTCTCATTTAAAGTGTAATATTGTCATCATTTTTCTCACAATTTGAATCATTTGTGCACACTTTAATATGATAAAAATTACTTTAAGAGTGTTCTATATTTAAAACAATAAGTTATATCTTCTAATATATTTAAAACAATAAGTTATATCTTCTACTATATTTAAAAAAATAAGTTATATCTTCTGCTAATGACATTTTGTCATGTTTTTAGATCTTAAAAAAATATTCTTCTAGTGTTCAACCCCAAATTGGTGGAGATTCATAAAACTTGGATTTATAATAAACTCAATAGAAAGGATTAACATTTTAAAATCATTAAAAGAACCCATTGAATAAACTTAGAAAGTATGGAGAAAGATATAAGTTAAAAGGAAAAGTTAATTTTTTTTTCAAAACTTAAGACACTAATCTCATTGAATAAGATTAGTCGAGCCAAGTGGTAGAATCTATATGGGAAATAAACGAGAACTATGTCAATTTTTATTTATTTGAATACTGGAGATGAAAGAAAGATATTTGATTGGAAGTAAGGAAGTTTATCATTAATAAACTCTTAGAGAGAAATTAATGTGTCTTTATTTTTTCATAGGATGAGCACTAGATCACATATAATTTGGTGGACTAATCATATTATATTGTTCAACCTTTAGTGAGGTGACAAGTTATTATAAGAGGGTTGCTATTGAATTTTCCTAGTTTAAGATTCTCAAGGATTAAGATACAATTGAATTTATTTTACCATCAGAATAGTTATCTTTTGGAATATTATGTGTGACTATTTTAATAAGAAAAGACATGAAATAATGTTTCCAACATTGAGTCACTTTTTCTAAAATTCTCTAGAATGAGTTTCTTAGGTAGAAAATTGGAAGAATTGTAGGTATGAGACAAACACTGAGTATGTTCGTAATGCCTCAAATATGTGAAAAACTTGTAATTATGGCCATTTGGCAATCACATGTGATCTTGAGGAAAAAAATGGACATATGAGATCAATGCAATTTAGAGCTTTACAATGTGACATTTGGCAATCATATAAGATTTTCAAGAGGTTGATACATATCATTTTTTTAATCTGTCTACCCCTATGGCCATTAGGTAGATTCTAAGCCATGTCATGGGAAGAGGTAAAACAAATTTATGAGGTGTTTGAATGGAATTAGGACAACTAACCTCTATTTTTATTTTCACTTATAGTTAAGGGATACTCATACTGGAAATGAGAAGATGATCTAGAAGACCAAATTTTTATTCCTTATTATATTTTTCATCTTTGATGACGATGATATGTCATGGAAACTAAAACACATAGTTTTCGCTTGTCATATTACATAATGAACGAGATAATGTATGTTTCTTACATCTTTAAGACTTTGGTTAGAATTTGTGCAAAAAGTGAATTTTATGAAGAATCTACTTACATCTTTATTGTGATACAAATTGTACTAGGTTCAACTGAGGTCTCTCAATTTTATTTAAGAGTAAGAGAACATTGATGGAATGTTTGACTTCATCAAGGAGAATATGAAGGATTGAAGAAAAGTTCTACAGTGATGGCTATTAATCTCTGAACTGAAGGATTGAGTGTAAACTGTGTTTGTTGAACATTTGGATGGTATATGTATTGTTGTTTGTTCTCCTTGGCTATGATCGGGCCAAGTGGGAGATTATTGGTTTTTTTACTCTATAGCTCTACACAAAATACTTTTTCACCAAAGTGTGCATGCATTGTTTTATTCCACGAAATTCATCCTTTTAGTAGTTGATCATACTAATCTATGTTAACCTATTCCATTGATTTTGATGATAAAAATACTTTAAGCTAAGTAAGCTAATAATATTTAATTTTATAGTATTTCATATGTATTTTCTTCAAGTGACTCAATCACAAGGTCTATAAAAAAAACCGACAAATCCAATACAAAGCTTCAAGCCAAAACAAAGAATCAAGTCGTATTAAAGAAGCACCTTGGAGAAAAAAGAAGAATTGAAGACCTAGAGTCTAAGGGTGTTACGGTACCAGATCTGACACAAGGATTCTTTGGGAGGATCTGGGATCTGCCACGGGTTACGGGTCTTCCAAGCATTACTGTAGGGATAGTAGGAAGACATGGGGAAGACGAAGATCAATGGAGGATGGGAGAATACATGGGTTTTTGAGGAAAACCCTAACATCGAGATCAAGAAGGTGATCTCAAGCCTCTTTACGCTAGATTTAACCTAATTCTTAGTACTTCAATGCTTGTGTTTCTCATTACTCTTACCCCTTAAATAGGGTTCACCCTATTAGGATTTACAATAAAAATTATTAAAATACCCCTATAAATAAAATATTCCAAACAAACCCCATAAATAAAACATTTCAAAAATACCCCTATGACCTAAAACTGAAATAAAATAAAGTAAATTAAATAAAACAACTAAAATAATGATGTTATTGCGTGCATAACATTACACCCCTTGGAAGACGAGCTTGTCCTCAAGTTCGGAAGTAGTGTCTGCGAGCCTGTGCCGATGGAGCCATCCCTGCGCAAGTGTCAACCGTGGAATCGGAGAGCCTTCAACCAGAGAAATATTTTTTTTTCCGAGTTGACCTAGTCGGAGTTGGCCTGGGTTGACTCGATTCAGTCCGCCCAGTCCACCGCAAGAGTCAGCGTACTGCACTGACTCTGATTAAAATTTTCTAACTTAGGAAAATTTAATTGGAACCCGTCTTCTTCCTTCGGCAACTCCCGAACAATGCAGTCGGCGGATCTTTTCATCACGGCACCGACGAAGGTGGGCGACGGACGTCTCCTTCCTCTCTCACGGCACAGATCGAGTTGCCTAATTTTTCGGTTTCGAATCGCAGCCCGTCGGGGCTTCCCAACCTGGATAGTTTTCGAGACAGAGGGCTCTCGGAAACGTGTGAATCGTTGTTGCTCAGCCCCCCGGAACCGAGATCCCTTGCGAAAAAGTCGCCTACGGCGCCGACGAAATCTCCTGCTTCGCCGGTGATGAAGAGAAGCCCATTGGGGCTTCATCGCTGGGAGCATTGCCGAGACAGAGAACCTCTGTTTCTCAGCCCCTGGGAATAGAGACCCACGGAAATTCACCTATGGCGCCGACGAAATTTCCTGTTCCCCTCCAATTTCGGATTTGAGGTCACCCCAAATCGTCCAGTGCCGACGATTTCAGAATTTCCTCTATTAGGAAATCACCTCCCTGCTGCAGCTTCGATTCGGAGAGACGCACGGAGTCCATTGGGAAAGGGTGAGCTGAATACCCTTCCGTTTTTAAAAAATCGGTGTCCCTGCCATCAGATTTTGGAAGTTTGGGGAGCTTTTCCGAGAGAGAGAACTCTCGGATTTCATACTTCTTCTTCTGTTCGTCCGAGAGAGCTTCCACTGCATCGTCTGTGCCGTTGTCGTGCTCGAAGAATTCAGGTTGTGTGACCTGTTTTGCGGTAGCGCATGGCTCCCTTGTCCAGCATTCCATGAAAATTTCATACAATGCTCGTGCTTCTCCAAATTCTTTGCATAGTTTGTCCACGGAATTGTATACCTTATCCATGCGAGCTTGTACCTCGAATCTCTTGACATGCGCCAATAAACTCCTGCAACTCCCATTCACTTTTTCTGGTCTCCGTCCTGGATGAAGAATTCATCCTTGCGTTCCTGCTCTGTTGCCAGTTGTTACGGTCCCAGATCTGACACAAAGATTCTTTGGGAGGATCTGGGATCTGCCAAGGGATACGGGTCTTCCAAGCATTACCGTAGGGATAGTAGGAAGACATGGGAAAGAAGAAGATAAATGGAGGATGGGAGAATACATGGGTTTTTGAAGAAAATCCTAACCTCGAGATCAAGAAGGTGATCTCAAGCCTCTTTACGCTAGATTTAACCTAATTCTTAATACTTCAATGCATGTGTTTCTCATTACTCTTACCCCTTAAATAGGGTTCACCTTGTTAGGGTTTACAATAAATATTCTAAAAATACCCTTATAAATTAAATATTCCAAAATACCCCTATGACCTAAAACTGAAATAAAATAAAGAAATTAAATAAAACAACTAAAATAATGATGTTATTGCATGCATAACGTTTGTGTGGAACCCCATGGAAAAAACATGATGTAGAATTTTAGTTACATCGACTTTTATACCTCGCAAGCGTACGAATCGTTCATGTAATCTAGCAGTAAGCGAGGGTCATATCCACAGGGAGGATTGAATTTCGTGTATTCTTCAGTCAACTAGCCTAACCAAATATGATGAATTAATATGAACTAAACACTAATTATATCCTAAATTATCAAGCAATAATTTAATTAACTACTTGCACAACAGGAAACGTCAACTCTGGATTTTACCGTGATTCGTGCCTCTCTCGAGCGCCACGTAACCACGAATCCGGATTCTCAATCCTTGCGTCTAGCCCCTCTCGGGCGCCTAGAGTTAATGACAAAGATCGGATTACAATATAATGCAGAGAATTAATTTCCTATTGTGATGATGCTAAAATTATCAACTTTGGATTTTATCGTGATTCGTGCCTCTCTCGAGCGCCACGTAACCACGAATCCGAATTCTCAATCCTTGCGTCTAGCCCCTCTCGGGCGCCTAGAGTTAAAGACTGAAATCGGATTAAAATACCAAAATCCAACCTCAATTATAATCTTACCCTAATTAACTAATTTAATCAAATATCAAGAAAACAAATCTTAAATAAACCTTAATTATCAAATCAGATTCAATTAACATTCAAAACCTAAGTTCAAATCATATAAAAAATTAAATTCAATAATGACGAATTACTCCCCTTCTTCCTCCTCTCGCTCGGGCAGCAACTCGTTCTCACGGGTGCTGCGATTTCCGGAAATTGGTGGCATCGGGTAGCAATAGTGAGTGGCCGGAGGTAGAGACGACGACGGTTAGAAGCCGACGGACGGAGGTAACGTCTGGCGAATAACGAAACAGAGCTGACGTTCTCCAACCGGCTCTCTCGAGTCTCGGTTGGAGTCGGAATGGCTCCGGGACTGGTCGGAATATGTAAACGACGCCGGAGGATGGTCGGAAAGAAGAAGTGGCACCGGAGAAGCCCTCTTGGATCCCCTCCCGGCCTGGCGAGCAAAGAATGGCAGCGTCGAACTCACCGCGACGGAGACTCTCTCGAGCTCTCCTCGGGTCTGTTCTCGGTTGCCGGATGGTGGTGGACGACGGTGGACGACGGTGGCCCGGCGAACGGTGGTGAGGAACTCCTCTCGGATCCTCCCCTGTTTCCGGTCAAACAAACTCTGTTTTTGGTCTCCCTTTTTCCTTATCTTCACGCTACCTTCCCCCCTCGGGTTTTTCCCTCTCGGGTCCCCCCTCTCGGGTCCCCTTTCGACCCCCTCTTTGGACGCCCCCCTTTTGCTTTAAATAATCTTATTT